>NW_016158163.1:154818-158318 GCF_001687245.7 Rhagoletis zephyria
AAAAAATGGCCTCGAGCTCATTATAAAATTGTTGAATATAATTGTTAAAAGGCCAAAAAATAACAAAAAAAACAAATCTTGTTAACTGCATACCAAAAATGTTTAGTTAAATGGCTCGAAATTTAGTTAAAATTTTTCGGAATTTTTCTAAGTTCCGTATAAACTTTGAAAGTGTGATTTATACAGTTTTTGTTGAAGCATAAACAATATTTTTATAAAAAAATATCAAGAAAATTTTAGCTTGAAAAACATTGTAGATATTAAAAACGAAACACCCTTCATCCATTTTTGACCGTCACTGTATATAATGCTTCTGTTACCACCCTTAATCTCATAATCAATTCTTCGCTTCTGTTTGTTGTTAGTTTTTCATATTTACATTTTTTAGACATTTACAAATATTATTTTTTTATGCATTGCATTAAGATAATTCTATGAAATGTCACGCTGTATTGCCGTCAAATCCGTAGAGTATTAAAATTTGAAAGGCAACAATTGGCATGGGATGAGTTCAACTCCCATGCAGCAGTTCGGCGCTACTTGTAACCCTTTCATTGTGCTACTACTTTGCGTACGCACACTTAGGCTTGCATTTGTACGTAATTACGAAATGCAATGAGTTGCAATTCTAAGCGCACAACAACAACAACCATAAAAAACAGTAAAATAGACAAACTGGTTTCTCACAACCCAAAAGTTACTCTGCGGCAAACTCGTTTGGTCACCACTACACGCCAGTATCAGCACCAGCACCACTGACCAACGGCCCCGCGTACTCGCAGGCAGCTCACTGACCATTGCTATGTCACACTGCAGTCGCGCTCATTCGGCCGGGGGTTGCCTGCCGCAGCCGCTGCCCTGCCCTGCGCCTGCCTACTGTCTCCAGCACACAACATTGCAGTTCTATGAGTAGAATTTCTGGTTTCGCTTTTCGTCAAACCGGCTACTCGTTGCTGCTGTTGCTGCGGCGCTGTTGACGCGTGTTTCATAATTTAGGTTTTTAAGCCTAAGCGTCACGATAACATCTGCGGTGATTCCAGTTTTGCACTTCATCATTTCCGCACCGCCGCACCTTTCGATGACTTTCCGTTGAACGGTGTTGCTTGCATTGATACAAATTGTTGTTTTTTGGCTATGTTGGAAGAGGCATTCGTTTACTGTTTTTTACTGCTTTTTAGTGTTTTTATCTCATTTTTGCTGTTTTCTTATCGTTTACATGCATAGCGAGGCGTACTAGATACATTTGTGTGTGTGTGTGTGTCTTACCTAAACCGTTTAAGGTTAAACACATGTCAAATTATTGAAACGTCATGCAACTGTCATTTAATAGCGCAACGATTTGTCATTTTAAAAAATAGCGGCATATTTGAGTTGGGGTATTTTTCACACACCTTTGTTTTTTTATTCGATAAAATCATTGCCGGAAAAACTGGATTAAATATCATTTATTATTTGCTTAAGCGCATGCAATTTTTGCAGGGATGATATGTTTTACTATGAGCTTATCGTAATACGCGAAATTACTGAAATAATTATAGAGTAAGTTTTCCCCTTTTTGCCGAAATATCATAAAAAAATGATTTTTAACTGATATCTGAACAGTGGCTCTTCGTTTCACTTCCAAATATGGCTTTTCCGCCCTAACAGATGGCTTCTCCTTTGTCCTTTAATCCTAAGCGAGACATAGGACGTCAACTACGCCTGCGCGCGATCTGGTTCAGTTTCTGCCAATCGCTTTGAATTCCTTCCGGCCAGTTGCTTCGCCTTCCGCTCGACTTTCTTCGCCACCTTTCATAATTTTCTGAGCAACTTCTCATTCCAGATTGTTTTGCGCCAAAAAATTCAGAGTATTATTCTAAGACAACGGTTTACGAAAACTTCCATCCGCCTAGTTATTGCAATAGTGTCTTTCTAAGTGTCGCAACCGTACAGCCATATGGATAGCACATTGGTCTTGAAAAGTCTGATCTTTAAACTGGAACTCAGATTATTGTTTGTCCAAAATGTGTGCATCATACCAAAGCCCGCTGTGGCTTTACGTTTTTGGCGGTCAATGTCTTCGTCGTCGGTGCCACCAGCAAGGGAAACCTCACTACCAAGGTACATAAAAATATGAAACTCTTCGCAGTCTCAAGTGTTTGGTCGGAGACTGTCACGACACCACAAGCCTGCGTTGGCATACTTAGAACGTTGACTTATTAAAGTTGGTCCTCAGGCTTGCCTCGCTAACTTCTCTGTGTAGCGTTTTGTCCATTTTAGATAGATCAAAAACACTAAACCACCTTTTTTCCCTGGTGAATTTACCAACTTCTGATATATCCGCTAGATGTGTTACTGTGTGCTTTCCTAGTGCTCTATGCCTAATAGGGAAGTCCTATCCTTGCTGCATTTTCGTCTACAACTAAATGCTTTGCGAGCGTTGTTTCTATTTTGAATACCTCTGTCCTCCTTGATCTATAAAGCATGTTCGAAGTATTTGTCATGTTATAGAGAGATCAGAGTTATCGTCCTGCATGACTTGCAAGAAGTCTGCATATCTGATCACCTATGCCTCTCACTGCCTTGGACGTTCCTATGTCCAGGAACCCAGACAATAGACGACCATTGGTTGTCGTATTGAGCGCAATTTTAATCTCTTTACCTGCTTAGTTTTGATAGCATTGACGTTTCGATATAAAAATTTTCTGACCCGATTAACATACATATATGGATTTCGATAGCCAAGCTTTTGTCGGGTTTGATATGCGGCAGGCCTTTCATTATAAACCGTCTATCATTCTCTGTTTTTTCGGATTATCGCTTTATTATTTCCTTTTAGGACTACTATGTATTGAGAGGTCCGACCAAGAAAGTCAGGCTTTACAGAAACATAACAAACCCCTACGCCTGTCTAGAATCTCCAAATTTTTATTGGCGACTGTAGGAAAGCTTTAAGTTCGGGCAGTGAGAATGCAAGATGATTAAAATTCCTCGATTTTCCAAATATTTATTTTCGCCGATGACGGATTTTGGATGTTTATGTATGGTTTAAGTAATCTTCCTTCACAACTTAATACTCGTACNTAAAAATTTTCTGACCCGATTAACATACATATATGGATTTCGATAGCCAACCTTTTGTCGGGTTTGATATGCGGCAGGCCTTTCATTATAAACCGTCTATCATTCTCTGTTTTTTCGGATTATCGCTATATTATTTCCTTTTAGGACTACTATGTATTGAGAGGTCCGACCAAGAAAGTCAGGCTTTACAGAAACATAGCAAACTCCTACGCCTGTCTAGAATCTCCAAATTTTTATTGGCGACTGTAGGAAAGCTTTAAATTCGGGCAGTGAGAATGCAAGATTAACAAAATTCCTCGATTTTCCAAATATCTATTTTCGCAGATGACGGATTTTGGATGTTTATTTATGATTTAAGTAATCTTCCTTCACAACTTAATACTCGTATATACTGACTTTAGTTTAATTACATGTTTTTAAAACATCTCCAAGAACAA
>NW_016158164.1:0-18101 GCF_001687245.7 Rhagoletis zephyria
CACGCAAAAATAGAAAAAAAAATCGCTGAATAAAAAAAACATACATATACATATATAAAAACGAAAAGTGAAAAAGCAGAAAATAAGTCGAGATGCTACGCCATCGAAATGCATCTCGTGTGTGCTCCAGACTTCTTTTGCTCCCATTCACGCCATCGCCACTGATTGAAATGGCAGCCGCCACTGCCGCAACCTCAGCCTCAGCCTCATTCGATTTTTTCGCAACGTCAGCGGTACGTGAGTTTCGCGTGATTCGCCGCCGAGTTTCTAGCGAATAAGTAGTGCAAGTCAGCAATGCGAATGCAGTAGTGTGTGTGCCAATTTGTGTGAGTTTCCTGCCTTTTCCGTTTAATTTCAATTTGATACGAAAATTCAAGGTCCATGCTCTGGAAATTCAATACTCAGCAATACTTCATTGGAAACTTTTGCATTGCAAAATTTTCTAGTTATTAATTTTCAAAAATTTATTTGCCTACAACAAATCGTATTCGTAATTGATTTACATATATGTATTTTATCGAACTTATGAGTTGTGTACTTGAAAAAATTCGAGGCAAAAGAGGTTTTTCCGAAACTACAACAACAAAAAGTTGGTTGCACCAAGCACGTGCTGTTTCAATACAATCACACCGTTCCTTCCTCTTCTAATTATTCGCAGATTCGCTAATAGCTGCTGTACTCTAGCTTCAGACTGATAATGACTTCGATACCCCCGCACACGAAATAATGCAACGCTATCACTCCAAGATAGTTCGTACAGTTTCAGTGCCTGCGGTGCTATAATGCTCTGACATTCTTGCAAGCAGAAGTTTAACAAAGTGCCGAAAGCCGGTTCCCCGGTTCGCTGACCAAGCCGGTTTCTGGGTGTCCTAGGGTTGCTGAATCGCTATCATCATAAAAACAGGGCTGGCCAAGGTTTTTACCACTTTGCTCAGTAAAACTGCCAATTCAGCACTACGCCTAAACGTTAGAAATAATACTAAGCAATCACACTATACGAGGATTTTGTCCGAAGCAATACCAAAAACTTTTTACGAAGTGTTAAAGGTTGGACTATTTAGTAAAAAAATTAATTTGTTAAACGAAATTTTCTGTATTTAATCGAGTCCCTTCAGCCGGAGAAGGTTTTAGTTTTCCGCGACCGCTAATAAAATTCCACATAGAATATATTTGTAGACTATCTTAACCCTTTAACTGCCAGTTTTCAAAAGTTGGGTCAAAAAGTCCCGTTCTGGTGGGAGTTAGACGTTTAGTACCTTCAATAGAATTATGTCTTAAATCGATTCGTAAATAATTCAAAATACAAGTTTATTAATTTAATTTTTGACCAAAAAGTAAAATCTTGAACTACTGTAAAACATAATTGTAATATGAGGGAATGAACTCCTTTTAGACTTCGACTACCAACTATGTGTTCTAACATTTAGCTATAATTTGGTTGAGGCTCTCAAATAGCTATTTCACTGAGTTAGTAAAAACTTTGTCCATCCTTGTTTTTAAGATGGCGGCGAATCCACAATCTCCCGTCACCCGCAAATCGAGGTTTACATTCCTAAAAACTAGCCTTACAGTACGAAGAACTGAATGATTAAAGGAGAACAGAATACATCCATATCCATTGTCAGTTTATTGCGCGTCCTGGGTATTACATAAAGCATTATCTTTTATACGTTCAAGAGTTAAAACTTATTCGAGTCGCATCGTCTGGAAGGTTAGGTTAGGTGAGGAGGGCGTGTGTGGAATATTCCATACTTTTACACGGAGACAGAATTGTACATCGTGAGTGCCCTCTTTTAGTGAGTGTCAGGAGGACAGACGTACCTATAATTGAGAGAGTAGCTTTCAGTCATTATTCCACTGAACCAATTACTAACCCCAATGAAGCCGACCTTTGCTATCTTACCCAGACTGTTGAAGAAGCGTAAACCTAAGTGCTTGAGTCGCTTCGTCTATAGACCTGGACATCGACACAGATAGTGGTCAATGGACTCTTCCTCATGACACCTTCTGCAGAGAGCATCTGTTGGTATTCGCCACCGTCGAAGCCTTACCACCATAATAATGTTGTGGTCTCACAGTCTCCCGTTTGTTCCACAATTCATTAGTCACGGCCACGGTGTACTCATTAATTTTCCTAACGTGACCACTAAACGGTGGTACTATGGATCTATCCGCTTATTCTATTGGCATATCTGAGCCGCATCTGGGTATCCCATCAGCTGACTCATTCCCTTCCCTGCTGTCTGACTGTCGACAAAAATAGTGTCTTTTGGTACTCAAATACTAAGTAAAAAACTAGCCGAACTTTCTATAGTGTAGATCACCGCTTGGAAGACACTGCAGTCTTTCGGTAGACGAAAGGACCTGTTGATCTACAGGTCCTTCGAGTAGACACCGGCTCCAGTTCCTTTTTTCATCTTCGGACTGTCAGTGTAGGTGTATATAACCCTCCCTGCTACTGGCAGTCCTGCATCCTATTCTTCTCTGGTCGGGACCTTCTGGCTATCTTCGTATTGAAGTCAAACAGGCGTAATGTAATCATGCTGGCTTATTGGTCAGCTTTATTTCCATTTGTTCGGCCCCTTTTTAAATCATTCAGTATTTCTGCATGCCCGAAATTGGTTGCTTCCACGTTTTGGTTTCTCTGAGCCTCAGAGCGGTTGCAAATGAAATATCATGAGAAGCCCTTCCTGAGGTGCGCTATTCACTGCCCCCGATATGCCAAGGCCTGCGGGTCTTTTCACTTTCCTATTATTTTTTGTTCCTTCCTTTTTCTAGGGCCCTCAACTATACCAAGGACCCGTGGGTTGCAATTGGTCTCATGACTGTGGTGTACATACCATAGGTGACGTACGGTGATATTCCCTATTACTTTCCAAAGGTCCTTTTGCACGTGCTAGAGATTTATTGGCTCTCTCCTCTAAATTATTTTTTCCATTCAACTTGGAGTCCAGAATAATTGCAAGGTATTTTGCCCGGAGGAGATTTTCAAAGTAGATTCTTACCGAAACCGCAAAATAGGGCAATCTTAATGCAATGCAGCACGGTGGAGAAATATGGCTCAATTTTTGATTTTTTCATTCTTAACCACAAAACATTTTTAGCCGAAAGAGCGGAAGTATCAATTAACACGTTAGACATTTGCAATTGTAGATAAATAACCCTGCGAGTTACTGGACAGCCTCGAATTCGATCCTCTTAAATCCAAAGTCACAAAATACTTTTTGAAGAAGAGATCTGCTAAATTTTGAGAAATAAAACTAACGCTAGAGATGGCACAACCCCGAAACCGGTTCGTTTTCTAAAAAGAATTTACAAAGGCTGAAATCCGATATATTTACATTCTGTCGCACGAACCAAAGAATGCAAAGAAGAGAAGGGATCCTGTGTGATAAACTCGTTTTCTGGAATTAAACCAGTTTCAGCCAAGGATGGATACTCCAGAAGATGCCAAACTTTTCGTGACGGCGATTTCCAAGTTTTTTTCGTACTTTTTCGTAAACCTGTTGAGAAATGCATAAATTTTTTCTAACTTTTAATTATTATTTTGAATTACTATTTTTGCTTCTTGATTTTCCTTTTTGGCGTTGAGCTCAAGGCCGAAGCCATCATAAATGGAAAAGCAACTCTATCTTTCAACACATCATATTTTCCAAGTGTTTATTTTCTTTGCCATGAAATATGCGGCCACAAAAAATGTATGTAATAATAAATAACAACAGCAAATGCGTTTAAAAATAGCGCCAATGAACTTCGAGCTGTCAGCGGGATGCGTAAACAAAAACCAAGCCAATAAAAGAGACCGAAACAGCAATAACAAATGAGCTACAAGCATAGAAGCCTAGATAAGGAACCTGCACAGAGTGAGACACAAAAGCATGTAAATATATGTACATACACAAGTTACAAGAGATTAAAAATATATTTATTTTGTGCACAAAGACAACCGTTTCTTTATTTATAAATATTTTAATAAGCGACAAAAGCAAAGAAAAATAGAAAAACTATGCAGCGAGATGAGGCGGAGAGCACACTGGCGACAATGGGCAACGCATTTGAGACACACAGCAAGCAATTGCGCGCCAAGTGAACTCAACAAAGTGGCCAACGGTTCAGCTATAAAAGTGAGTTTGGGAGACTGCGCTCGGTGTGGCAGGTGCATTATTTACAAATGTTTGTTTTCCCCACTTTGTTGCAAGTGGAAAATCAATAGCAGCGTATCGCCCGCCCAGCCAAACAGTAAAGCGATATAGCAGCTTCATGCAAATTGAAATAATTCGCAGGCAAACTGGGTGAAGTTGAAGACGCGGCGCGAATCCAAAGTAACTAAATATGAGTGATTGCTCGGGTCTTCTGAACCTAAGACGAATGACTTCGTGTCGTAGAAAGCTGCGCTGCATTTGAAAAATTTGCTGTGAAACGAATGCAAAAATATGCCAAACGAAATAAGAAATTATGAGAAAAGCGAAGGAAAAATGTGTGAAAATATTTGCGCTACTTTGAATTAGTTCAAGTCAGACGCTGAGGCAGCCAATTGGACGCAGGTCAAGTGCAACAGCGGTAAAGATGATGGGAAAAAATGCAGCTCAAGTAAATGATGGAAAGAAAGAGAAACTCTTTAGGAAAACATTGTTTTGCAGGTCAAAGATGAGCAGCGTAGCAATGAAATAATGCGTTATTATATCTATGGAATGGATCGTGTGTAGATAATACTAAGTAAGTGAAATTTCGTAGTGAGTAGGTTTGGGAAATTGAAAGCTTATTGTAGAGGGAAGAAAGAAGGTCGTAGGGCGCTCCAGCAGGCCCCTTTTTCAAACAGAATTGACAAAGAAGGAATACCTGTATTGACACCAAGAGGATCCGTTGGACAGGTGCCCATAACTCCTGTAATGGCCACGCGGACCAGTCGGTGCAGCTTGCTAAAGGTGGAAAGCGCCTTTATTTGCGTAGCCTTTAGCCGACAGGCCAGTGCCGCATGTGTGACAACGGGTCTTACTACCATATTAAAAGACCAATAGGTTAGTTTTGGTGATATTCCTCAAGTCTTATAATGAAGTCTCTGTCAGGTGGACAATGGAGCACTCTACCGGCGAAATATTCGTGTAAGCAAGGTTGCTAAAATGTTTGGAGATACATAGGCTGAGTTCCAAGTTGCATTAATGCAAAGAATAAGCCTCTTTTATTTCTAAACTATAATTGATGGAAATTTCCAATTTGCGCAACTAAGTTCCAATTCGGCATTTGAACGTGGTTGCGCATATTGGAATTTTCCATCAGTTATAGTTCAGAAATAAAAGAGTCTGATGCTTTGCATTAATGCAACTTGGAACTCAGCCATATTTTATATTTTTCGCAAATAAATATTATTTGGTAGGAAAAGCCCGTTTGGCAACATTTTTTGTAGAAAAGAAAACGCCATTAATGGCTCTGAAGCCGCTTTTTCAAGTCCTTCATAGAACTTCCAAGCGCAGGCAAACATAATAACATCTTTCATAAGTTCGTTGAGAATTTCGGATGCATATCTCTCCCACTAGAAACTTAAGGAAGAACGGCGAATTTCAAAACCGATTTTTCAGCTTGCAGTAGACAGCCGTAGTGGAGCTGTGGTGAGCATTGTAGACGGGAAATAATAAGTTTTTTTCCGAACTCGCATTTGAAAACTAAATGTTTGCAAAAAACCAATACATGGCTCATTTTTGAGCCACTCTCACATTAATGGGGTTTTACTTGGACAAAATTACAAAAGCTACTCTTATTAGTCATGCAGTTGGAGGCATTAAAAACATTTCTATGTTAAGCTGTCATTTGCGCTTTCGCTAGTTATCTCAAGTTGATCAATTACATACACACACATCAGCACAAAATAATTTGTATTCAAATTCCACTGGCATCTCAATTACACGCCGTGCTTAATTAAGATTTTTCGTGTTGCTCCCAAAAAGCAAGTCAGCTGCCCTGTTAACCCTCCCACGGCTTTGCTTTTGCGCGTAGTCACGTTCGGCGTTTACCCACACGCAACTTTGGTAAATTTTAGATAGCAGCGCACACACTAGCCCGCTCACAAGTGGCTATCTGCAATGTAGATCGAAAGAGATTGCCGGTGATTTTAGTTAAAAAACACGCAACAAAAAAAAACGAACACAAATTGAAAAATCGCCCGCGCGCTAGCTCGCAGAAAAACCCACCGCCTAGAGCACACTATTTAGTGCAAGTACGTATGTATATATGAATAGCCTAGCTACATACATATACTCGTATAAATTTCGAATATTTTGCCACACAAAAAAAAACTTTAAATTTCATTTCATTAAATTATAAAATTTCATTTGAGTGCCACCCGCTGGGCCCCACGCCGCGCAGGTATTTAAAACTGTAGCTGCGGTAAGTACCACTATCTGTGCGCATTTGCAATGGAATGTCTGCGCGCCTGCGCAAAGCCTACTCGCACTTTGCTTGCAGTGCGCGGGCAGCTTCTTGTTGCTGGTTGCTTGCAATAATCATCTTTTGTTGTCTAAATCAGCGGTTTTGTTTCGCCTATGTCGAGCATTAAATAGCTTTTTTTTGTGTACGAAACAACGCGCAGTTGTACCACCAACGGCGCTCGACCTCAACGCATTTTGAAATATCTTTCAGTTATATTTTTTATTAGCAGTGTTACATTTATTTTCTCATCTTCTGTTCTCATAATTTGTAAGCTGCTTCAAAGTGCTGGTGGTGGCATGGCACCAATAGCCCACGCGCATATAAATTTCTGCAAGAATTATTAAAAAGTCGCTCTTTACCCCACGTCTCCACCTTCTACTGAACGTATTTTAACATCTGTCAAATTTCTGTTTTAACTTTGTCCCATTTACTCATGTGGGAAACTTGCTGTCTTAACATTTCATTTTCAAAAGTGTTCCAAGCCAATCAGATCGACCTGTGCCCAATGTAAGACAGCGATGGTAAGATATTCGGCAAGACAGATATGGTTTAACAGTGGAAATTTGTGGTCTCCACCTGACATTTCTGTCTTAAAACAGCTTTTTTAACAGAATCTGTAGAAGGTGTAGACGTGGGATTAGAAAAGTTAACACATTTTATTCGTAGTACTTAATTTTAAATAAGCCATCAGCATAGCTTACAGTATGCAACACCAGTTGTTTTATAAAATTTTTTCGCCTTTTTGACACCATACACGCTTCTCAAACGGCGTATGAATGAAATGAGTGAATCGCTGCGGCAAATCATGCACAAAATTACCATTGCCACGCTCTAAATAATCCGTTTCATTTATGAATGACCTGTAACCCTTCATTGGATTTTTCCTAAAATTTGTGAACAACTAATGGACATTAAAGGGCAAATACATAGAAGAGACAGCAAATAAAGTAGAAAAAATAATAAGAGGCTACCAAAATTTTTTACCACCTTATTTATTCGCTGACGATTCAAAAAGTGTAGACAAACAGAATGCATAAACAACTACGCTAACAACAATAGCAACATCACCAACTGTTTAAAAATACTATGCATTGAGATACACTTACATCCATACATGCTCGCTACTGTTAATTTTTTCAGCACTTTTTTATTAGCTACAAATCGATAATAAAATTCAAATAAAAATATTTTGAGCGATTGATTGCACTAAAAAGTTACAAAAAAAAAATAAATAAAAAAATCGGTGCGTTAAAGAAAAATCCACAGAGCGCCTCGGAAAATGCTCACTTTCGAACGAAAAAAAAAACCTGAAATGGAATAGCAAATAGAATCTGAACTCCTATAAAAGTCAAAATTCAATGAAGCATTTCAATCAACACAACAACGAAACCACAATAACCCAACGAGAGTACGCCGCAACGACGCCATCAAATGCTGAATGCATACATACAAATACATATAATTTTTGATGGATAACCGCGCGCGACGGTAGTGACAGGTCGGGTTAGATACGCCCGCCCGCTGCCGCACGCTGAGGAAGTAGGAATAAAGTGTGTGTTTACGAGACGAGTCTTTCAACTTTATATACGTGCTCATTCAATCAGTATGCGCGTCAATCAGCCAGCGTGGACGGTGAAATATTCTAAAAGCAATCCATAAAATGATAGTTGCCGGCGACAAAGGCGGAACAAATTTTTTGCGTAGCACCGTTCCAAAAAAAAATTGAGAAACTAGAATAACTTTATTTATAAATGAAGCGGAACTAATTTACTTAATTTGTTTCTTATGATGCAGTGATGGTTAGATAGAGTTCATACCTACTGCTTGCCTATACAAAAGCTATAGAGAGTTCATTGCAATTAAGTAGTAAAATTAGGTCATAGGTCATGAGGGAAAAAAACATTAAATTATTCAGCGAAAGCTCATTTTTACAATAATGGAAGCGTTTGTGAAAGCTCTTTTTTAGAAAGCTTTGTTATAGAAATTTGTACTTTTGCTTTTTAATAACACGAAAAAG
This sequence comes from Rhagoletis zephyria, assembly GCF_001687245.7. Lineage (NCBI taxonomy): Eukaryota > Metazoa > Arthropoda > Insecta > Diptera > Tephritidae > Rhagoletis > Rhagoletis zephyria. The sequence goes on from NW_016158164.1 coordinate 8,441, forward strand.
TTTTTCATCGTGTGTTTTTTAAGTTTTTTGAAGCAAATTTTTATTTTATGAAAGATGAGAGACACTCACTAGGCAAGATAAAAAAGTTAAATTATTCAGCGGACGCACATTTTTACATTAATTGTAAAAGTGTTTGTGAAACCAATTTTTGGAGAAAACTTTGCTAGAGAACTTTGTACTTTCGCATTCTAATAAAAACGAAAACTTTTTAATTGTGATTTTTTTTTTAGTTTTTAAAGCTTATCTTCATTTTATGAAAGATGAAAGTCATTCACGGAGCGAGATAAATGAGAGACGTTCAATTATTCAGCAAAAGCGCATTTTACATAAGTTTCTAAAATTATTTATGAAAGCTCAACCTTTTTGGTGAAAGCTTTGTTAGAGAAAATTTTACTTTTGCTTTCTAATAAAAACGAAAACTGCCTAATAGTGGTTTCTTTATTTAGTTTTTAAGACTCGTATTCATTTTCTGAGTTATTATGGTGATCATACAGCTTTCAAAACTTTTCTTGAAAGCTTTGTTTAGAAAACTTGTGCTTACAATTTTATCCGAGAAATATAGTTTGCATTCATATCATTTCTCAATATTTATACCTTTGAAAAAATGTGAAAGCTCACCCTCATGTTTTGCTTTCGTAGAAGATATACATACACATGTATGTGTGTAGTGGACATACTCAACAGTCTCTGAAACTATGAAAGCTGGGTGGTATTTTCTGAACCTGAATTAAAAAAAGGCTCTTATTTAAATGACTAAAACCGAAAGCTCCAAAAAATAAGCACTGAAAAGAAAAGGGCTTGAGAAAAATAACTGTCCGAATTTTCAAAAATATTGTTGTCCGAATACTTTACAAGTTCAATTCGCTGTTTGAATTGAGGATGCAGTAAAGCTCATTTTCCACGTAGCTCTGTTAAAAGAAGAGTAATATGAGCTTAACTTTTTTCATTATTTTCAATTGAGCTATTTTTTTTTGGTTTCCGTATTGCTATTTGTATATCAACAATAAAGAATTTGTTGGTCATACTAAAAAAAACACGCTTATTACGTCCACATATATACACACATACTTCCGCCACTTTCTCCATAAGAATAAAAAAGCTCTAGGCGCCGCAAAGCTAACAGCGACAGACCAATCAAATAGATTTATGTCTTGTACATTCAATACGATTTTTTCAAACACATCTCCAAATAGACTACTTAAGTTTCACCGCATCTTCCAGCCAGTCAGTGATACCAGTTTTTTGTATAAACTTTGAAATTTCAAAACTCATTGACCCGAGCTAAATAGTGAATCAAGCTGGCGCAAGCGCTCGAACTGTCTACTATGCCTGATGGCAATAATCGCGCGTACCTTCATTAACGCTTTTGTTCCACAAGCATTAAAAAACCAAATAAAGAAATACTAAATATCAGCTCAAGCAGCAAATGAAGCAAAGAATAGGATCGGAGAAGAATAAACAAAAACAAATAGTAATATCGAATTATGTTAGCCAGCAAGGCAACAAAAAAAAAAAACAATGAAAAGGAAAATTGGTGTATGAGATTACAAATTTTCAATCACACTAGCTTGAGGCACGCACACACAAACACCTACAATTAAGTACATCTGTGAAATACCGCAGTACATTGCACTCAGCTTAAAAACTTCAAAAAAATATGCAACCTAACTGGCCAACACTTGGCTCAATAAATTGCTGTATAACACATTCATCTCGACGGCTTGAGTATCTCTGACTCCGCGCTTGGAATACAATCTACCGCTAAGTGCATTGCTGAGCGCGTCGATCGGAGGCGTTTTGTATGTGCGCGCTCAAGTGGCCTTGTGAAGTGGCGGTCGCTGCAGCAAGACCCAGGTCAGCAGCATACGAGGTTGTAAGCGCATTGCTGCTGCCTGCTGCCCGCTGGCTGTCGACTGCCCAGCGTGGAGTGGCGAAGTGCGGTGGGAGTGGCTATGGCAGCGGCGTGGAGTGCTTTGGGGGCTCATAATTATAATAATGGGGTATCTACGATGTGTTTACGATGCATTTGCGGAAGTTTAATTGTGCGAGCGCGTGAAGTGACGGCAGTGGCGGTAAGTGTAGACCACCAACAAGTGGCTGAAAGCCAGCCATCTATCGAAAATAACTAAAAATCGTAAAATATTCCAATAAAGAAAAGAGGCAGCTGTTAGTCGGCAAGCAAGCGTTTACTTGGAGCTAATTTGCGCCCACAAAATTTGTTTTGGGATGCTGCGCTTATATCAGATTTTATTTTCTATTTTTAAAAGAAGCCGCAAAGTGCTTTGATGCTTTAGCATTTAACCGTTCATTCGCTGAAAATCAATAAACCCAGAAAAGGCGCGCAATAAAAATAAATAAACTGTCTTTTATTGTTATTATATTGTTTTTGCTTCTTTTGGGACTCCAGCGCGCGTTTTGCATACTCAGCATTCGCCATGCACTGCGCTGGAATTTTCTCTTATTTTTGGTCAGTAAAATTTGTTCCATAAGTCCACTTAGTTCTTCTAAGCTTATCAGTTGTAGGTCATCGGGGACGGCAACAACGACAGCGCCGGCTACTGCTAGCAGCTATCTACCTGTTGCCTTTTACCGGTCAACTCGCACAATTAGCACTCCGTCATTAGCTCTACATTTTGCAACAGCGATCCATTTACACAACCATTTATCCAACTGATCGTACGTCGCTTTAATATTATTGTCTCGCAGCTAACGACTTTGTGGCGCATCACTCTTCCGTCACAAAGTTAACCTCAGCGCATTCCGTCTTTTCACACAGGAAATGTGCGCATCACAAGAACAGCAACAAAGGCAAAACAGCTTGAAGCAAATTTCATTTTCTCCCGCTCCCCGTACGTGTGTCACCCCTGCCTGTATGATGATTTCTCCTTCGTCAACTGCTTGTACATATTTTTTGTTAACTCTCTGGTGCTCTAAAATATGAGGCATATCTATTAATAGCAGCGTGCCACATGTCATACAACCAGTTTAAAAATATGCCACATGCTGATTTAGGAAGCGCATTTCGCAGCGATTGCAATTGAGTCATTGAACGGCTGACAGTGCAATGAGAAAAGGAAGGGGAATGTAAATCAAAAAATCGTATGTCAAATTCGATTACAAGAGGGTATCGGTAGTTAAGAGGGAAGTTTAGGGTCACAGAGCAGGATGTTCTTACAATGAGAACCCGTGCCAAGCTCTTTTAAGCTCCCTACTCAAGTTCTATAAGTATTTCTTGTGGTCGGGCACAGAGTAAAAGCTCTTTCTGACCAGTATTACCTTTGAAAACAAGATGTGAAAGCTTCAAACTATGCCTGATTTTGAAGTTTTCTTAGCAAAAATGACGACAGCTCTTTGACCAGATTTTGATATGGTCAGAGGGGGCTTTTATCTTCTGCACGTATAAAAAGTTTAAATAGGTATTTCTACTCTCAAAGCTTTTAGACACCTTAATGTAAGCACGAAGATGGAAAGGATTCTTTTCGCAAGGCAGAAGCTTTGGCAGCTTTAGTGCAGGAACTTATTTGGAGCTTTCACAGTTTTGCAAAACGGAAATTAAATAATTCATAACGAAGAAAACGCATAAAAGCTTTCATATTTAGCATCTGAGCTTTCATGTCTATAACGTGAGCTTTCCATTGTCATCAAATATGTTTAAAACGGTGGTGGGCAACAGCCCGGCCCGCGGGCAAAACTCTTTCAAAGTTTCTATACCACACGCATACAGAGCTTGAAAGAGTGATCAAAATGATCATAACCCACTTGTCTAATCTGCCGCCATATTCGATGTACGAATTTTCTGCGTTGCTGCCACACTTTCACTGCCGACACGCTTTCACCAGCCTCCTGCCAGCCTTTTTTCCTGCTGTAAATTGATTAATGTCGACGCGACAACATCAATCGGATTGGCGGCGGCAGGAAAATTGAGATATAAATCCATTTGACACATTATTTTGACTGACTGCCAGTTGGTGGATGAGGCGGATGAGACTCGCCTGCTGTTTGGCTCTGCCTGCAACTGCCACATATCAATACATATGTACAATTAATATGCGGCATGCGATGTGCCAATCACACTTGCCGTCCGTATTGTGGTTGTTGCTGCCGGAGGAGCTGTGTGCTTGTGCTTTGCCAGCGACGTAGATAAGCGTAGCGAATACATTTAACGCCGCTCAATTTGGCAGCAACTAAACAAATAAACAAATAAGCAAATGTGCAAATAAGCAAATAAAAGCATGTGAGTCTGTTTGCATGTATGTCGATGCCGCATGCAGCGTTGCATATGCATGTGTGTGTGACTTATTGCCGCAAATGCATAACAATATTATGACGGCGACCGCAACATTAGTTGTTTGTGTGCCACAACGCCACAGATTTATGCATGAAAAATGAAATGAAATGGAAATTGTTTCTGTGGCAGCCATAACGACAACAACGGCAAGCGAATAAATAAACAAATAGGAGATTTTAAAAATATGTACTGCGATTGCAGTTAGTTCCCACCAGCCTAGTCAGTGCGAGATACTACGTTTGTACATAGATGGTCGACAGCAACAACCACCGGCAACTAATAAACACAACAAACGAAACGTCAGTTAATATTCGGCCCCAGTGATTGTTATTGCGGTTGGCGGGCGATGGCGGTGGTGGTGGTGGTTATTGTTGTCACCTTAATTGCCTTTGTTGCTGTCATCTCGGCGTTGCGATGCGTATTTATGTTGTCAACACAGTGACGCCAGCGGCAAACTACACCGCGAGGAGCGCTATAATTAGGCTTCGTTTGTTGATAAACATACATACTTGTTGTGTGTGAATGTTGCTGTCGCTACTTTTGCTGCTTTCATATGCGGCATGTCAAGCGTTTGTCATATTAAATTTGACACCAGAGCGATATCATCCGTAACCCCAGGCACTACACGCAAGCTCCCTCTATTGGCTCAGCACTACCTGTCGCGCTTATCTCAGCCACCATCTACACACACATGCACAGGAAAAAAACGAGAAAAACAGGCGTGTAGAGCAATGGACTCAGCTAAATATATATTTTTCCTTTCGTATGGAATTCGCTTCAAAATTCTTTATTAACTTTGTTGTCTTCTTAGTACAGAAAAAGGTCACCATTCGACATCAGCGTCTGAGGCAACGCAAATAGTCCACTTCCTGTGTGTGATGACGGCGCAATGCAGGTATGCACGCAGGCCCAGTCTCTTTATCCCGCGTGTATCTTCTGCTGTCGCTAGCTGTTTGTTTGTTCGTCTGATAAGCGGCCTCAAAGTGTGTACCATTTAGCGTGTCAAATATTTTTCTGGGCAGCGCTGAGTACTAGTATCTCTTAGATAAGCGACAAGCGCTACTGACCATTGCCGATGGGCAGTCATTCATTCGCATGGCTGCAGTTATTTCCTTATTTTGATTCTTTCGCTTTTGTGAGTTTCATTCACCAGCTTCTCTGACGCCCGTCGTGGTTGTAATTTTTTTAATTAGTGTTGACAGTTTCTTAGCCAACAGCCAGCGACTTAAACGTTTGGAATTCTATGTCACTTGTGCTTTTTTCTTCTCTTTTCTTTAAGTATTTATGTTTCGGTTATTTTCTTTCATTTCGACATACGAGTACAGTTGCATAAGTACCTGAAATATTCAAAGCCTGTAGCGTTTATCTACCAGTCGCGTCTATTTAACTACAGTAATTAAGTGCCACAAATAAATTTGTCGCTGATATGAGTCAGCCAGATATCATTTTTTGAAATGTGCAAAGGGTGATAAGTTAAATTACTTAATTGCCTAATTCGCAGATTCATTTCTGATGTTGTGGTTTGGAAAAAAAATTAATTACAATTTTAGGCCTCGGTAGTCACATATTCCTGCATGTAATTGCCCCTAGGGCGTAAATCTGATAATTATTGGCGACGATATTAAAGTTTTCGTGGAATAAAAGGGTCTGAAAGCCAATTGCTGAGACAGAAAGCTCTTAGACTATTTTGGGAGGAATTAAAACGGTAATCGGAAATAAGATTTTGATTTAAAATCTTAAAATCTTACTAGCCTTGAAAGCGCTACAACAGCTTCTGAAAAGCTCAAAATTATAGCTTTCAGACTAGGTTCGTTGGGTTTCAGTAGCTGCTAGTAGACACACACACACTTAGGCCCATTGTAATGCCACAAGGGATCTGGTTGCCTTTAATCTTGGAACCTTGTATCATTTGGTAAGTAATACAAACTAGGTTTTGCTTGGGTTTAACTTCACAAAAAGTTTTTGCGGGACTTTTCCTCTTAATACAAATGAGAGGTCGTCAGCAGTCAGTTGGTTTGCTGCCAAGGCCCATAGGAGATAGTACTCCACCTTGCGGGGTACCCCTACTGACATATCTACTTGTCGATATCCCCACCATATCAGCCTAAACTACCGTGCATCTAAGCAATTGATCTACAAGTGTCACCAGGAGCGAATCGACGTCCATATGCGCCAGCGCTGTCGTTATGGATGAGGCTAAGATGTTTTTGAAAGCACCCTCTATGTCTAGGAATGCTACAGGACTGTATTCCTTGAAGTGTAGTGATTTCTCTATATGCACCACGATCTCATGGAGCGCTGTTTCTGTGGACTTACCCTTGGTACAGGCGTTTTGGGTTGCCATCAACTTGTCTGTTACCGTCTTCCTAATATGGAACTCTTTAAGTCGCTCCACTGTTTTTAGTTGAAAGGACGGCAAGGTTATTTGTCTGAAGTCCTTGAGATTGGTGTGCGATGTATTTCCCGCCTTGGGAATAAATACGACCTTCGATTCCATCCATTTGCTCGCTAACCGGTCTGCAAGTTCCTCTATTTACTCACAATTTTCCAGATTGCCCGGCGCAAGGTTTTTCTATATATGTACATATCAGTCCGTATTTATAATACTTCTAATTTTACTTTCGGAGCTCCTTCTTTTCAGTCTGGCTTCCGCTATCGCATGATATATTAAAATTTCCGTTATATTATTACATGATTGTAATTTTTGGGAGTTGGCGAAAGCTTTGAAAAAATGGTCTTATGTATATGTTTGTTTTCATAATAAAATCCACAAAAAAGCATTTACAAAATCTTTAGAAAAGCCCCTCTATGATTTGGCGATAATTCGAATATCAGACTGAAATCATTTTCAACACCAACAGTTAGAGACTTTAAAATAGATTTTCTTGTTTTTCATATGTCCAAAAGCTTTCAGAAAAGCTTCAAGTTTTTGATAGTAGTTTTCATAAAGCTTTTCAGTGGTAGTAAATTGCATGAGACTTCAAAAAACCATTGGTTTCATAAAGCTCGCTTATTTCGAAGCCTTGCAAAAGCTTACCAAAGCTCATTAAGTTTCGCAAAAAACTTCTGATCGATGCTAAGAGCTTTACTAAAGCCGAGGTTTATTTTGCTGATTCTAAGGGCCAGTCTTTCAGTGCACGGCCGTGGTTTAAACTAAGTTTAAACGCCCGATCTGGCTGGTTTAAACTAAGATCAGCCAATCTAATGTTAGCCAGCTGTTCAGTTTAAACTCAGTTTACTTAATCTAAGTTTCAACTGGCACTGAATAACTGGCCCTAAAGCTTTTATAAAGCTTCGAATTTGTGAGAAAGGTTATGTTAAAAGCTTTTCAAAACTTGCAAGCCACGCGATACTTTTGCTCGGTGTTGCTGTGACAACTTTCGCCTCGTTGTAGTCGATTTATGACACAGAGAGTCTTAGTGTTTTTTCAAAATGCCATGCGATTTAAATTACCGAATGAAATCTATCGCCCTTTAAAAGTTTTGTTTTCATTTAATTTCTCCATTCTTGCGAATTACATTACACATTTTGTTTGCTATCAATCACATTTTATTGATGCTGTTAAATTGACAAATACTCAAGCACTTCGATTGAACTCACTGGGTGAAATTCGCATTAATTGCCCGTAAAAGGTTGGTCATGGGAAGCTGAAACCGAACAGCAGCACTAAAGTCGACGGTTTACAAATTTTTTGTGCAAACAAATTGACAATAAAAACGAAAGAAGGTTTACATTTTAAATTTTTATGTTTTTTTTTCTCGTTTTGTATGCGACGGAACTGCTGTTGTCTCACTTGTAAGTACTTATTCACACACTCGGCGCTGCCAATTTACACAACCACCTATCGCTCCGCCTTCACCGGCAGCGTCTCGAAGTATACTTCGTTAGCTTCATTATTTGTGCTATTCAGAGTTGTGAAATTCTCAACTTCAAGCTTCGACTTCCAACGTCTGGCACTCAGCTTTGGCTCAAGTGTTATTGTTATTTATTTGTTGTTAGTAATTTGTGTTAATTAACGGTTTACAGCAAGCAAGCATCTGTGCGTAGTAAACCCATGTTTTTCTTCACCCGGTATACCCACACATAAACACTCCCGTACATACATACATACATTCAAACCGATCAATTCATGCGTGTAGAGAACTTAGGAATCTTGAGCCCTCCAACAAAAGGCGTTTCAGTTAGTTGCAGCGGCGCAGCATTAGAGATGCCGTTTCAGGTCGAGAAATAAATTAGCATTAATTACAGCTATAAAGAATACACAAAGAATTATTACATTCTCCCGTAAGATGGCGCAGGAAAGGAGGAAGGCCAAAAAGGCGCACGAGTATACATTTGATAAAAAGCTTCAAGAGTAGAGTGTAGAATGCAAACGTTTTTTAGTTGAATATTTTGTCGATTTTCGATTTTCTTGTGCTTTTATTTCTTACAACTGTCTGTTGATTTCGTGCAACGGCACTTAGCGCTTTACAAAGCCACGATTTATCAACCCTTCGACAGTGTCAGTATTTGCTTTATAACAGGTGTTTGTGCTTTGCCTGTCCCAGTGCGGTCGCTAAATTCGGCGGTGCGTGATTGTGCTGTTAAATATTTGCTCTATCGAAATTTATGATCGATTTTTTATTTACCGCTAAAGGCATGATAAACAGCTAATCACTGTCAAATATTCTGTGATAAGGCCTTTTTATGATTATCACTAAGTCGTAAATTTGAACTGAATTAGGCCAAGTCTCACAGCGATTTTCTTCTCAGAAGCGGCTGAAAATCGTTCTAAATGATGAAATGATTCCAAGTGGGCTCAGTAGGGCATTGAATCAATATATGATGTCTTTCCACAGCGATTTCGAATGAAAGATGTCTCTCTAATCTATTCTGCTATTCGTCAGATAACCCCTCCCGGTTCGAAGGACCTCAGGCTCTCAAACTTTTTCTTTGCTCAAGTGTAGATATACAGTTTCCTAGTTCGGACGACTCAATCGTACGTTTAGCAAAGACCTAATGATGTCAGGGCGAGCAGATCCGCTGACTAGGGTTTTCACATGAAGAAGTGAATTAAGGGTTTACACTGGAAGCTATTTCTGAAAGACTCATTGGTCTATGGTGACTGCAATATGTTCAACAAACATTTTTCTGTCCTTTCCATCGTTTGGGTCCGATTCTCCTTTGAAAAGTTCTTTTCGTTTCATTTTTATACCCGAGCGCACTTGTGCACAAGGGTATATTAGTGCAGCGGTTACCAAGATATACACATGTAACCATAAGTGGGCGTGGCTACGCCCATTTTCCAAAAATTTATAATATTCTTATTTTTCATCTAAAACTTATTATAAATATCAATTTTGAGTGAATAATCTCCAGTAGTTACTAAAATAT
>NW_016158164.1:18745-67429 GCF_001687245.7 Rhagoletis zephyria
TGGCTTAATCGATTTATTTTTTCATCCTGATCATTTATGTATACATTTGTCTATATCTATCTCGATTCGTTTTGGCTGTTACAAACAACCGTTATGTGAACAAAACCAATTTCTTCCAAACTTGGCACAGTTGTTGGCCTTGGTACAGCATAAAAAATCGCAGAAACTTTTTAAAATCGGACAATAACCACGCCCACATCCCATATAACGGAGAGAAATACAAAATCTTCGATAAATCAGTAAATATTGAACGGTAAATTTCAGAAATGCTTGAAACTTCAATATTTCGAAATTGAAGGACGCTAATTTACTCAAAATTGATACACCCCGGCTTACCATCTAGCGCAAGGTTTCGGAAAGGTGAAAAAACATATATTTAATACTTGCGCCGGGTATTTAATGTTCGGCTCCGCCCGAACTTAGACTTTCTTACTTGTTTTTTTTTTTTTAGTTTTTTCTTACATCTGCTTTCCATTGTAATCTTCTTATGCTCACATGTATGTTTATGTGCTGCGTTAGCACTGCAGCTGAGAAAAAAATTAACCACTTAATTTTCTGGCATTACATGAATTACATGAAAAATATTAACTGCCCAGCACAGCAGTCCTTGAAGTGAAAAAACAGTGCAAGCATTGCATATAAAAATGAATAATGCTGTAAGCGAACCAGAGCAGCTAAACAGGTATTTATGAGGGTACGCGCGCACACATATTCCCATAGGTATGAACCTATATGTAGATACATTTGTACGCACATGTATGCCCCTATGCCACAGCATCAGTTCATCAAAATTGTGTTGAGCTGAATGCAGCTGAACGGCCGCGCTTCAAACGACGCCTTCTGTTGGCCACTGTGTGGCACATCATCATCTCCAACGTACTCGATAAAAAAAAGAAGCTAAACCCTCACTGCTGCTGTACGAGTAAGTACTCTGGCACTCGTCCTGCTCTACGGCGTTCCCCAGCCTCCTCATTTGTGCTACTGCTTTTTATAGAAGTCCACTTGCAGCAGCCAAGTCACGTTCATTTTAAATACATACAGCGCAGCTGCTGACATGAAATGAATTGTCGTAAAAAAATATATATATATAAACTGAAAGCAGTGTGCAACCACAACCAGCTATTAAATGTGTCGCTTCTCGAACACAACACACACACAGTGCGAACAGCAGAAAAAAAGAAGAGGTCCAGTTTAAATGAGCTGTCGCTCGGCGCACAGGATAATATCGAGATTTCCTTTGTGGCTGTTGCGCACTCGTTTTTTCTGTGTCCGCAAATGCACTGATACACCGCTGATTTATGCAGCAAGTGGACGCGCTCAAGCACAGCTACCCTGATTTCATATTCACTTTTGTTGCGCTTCTTTCCCCTCAGGTGTTTGGTGCTGGCTGGAGCTGGAGCAGCAATCGTGGCTGTTGGATGCAGCCGCGGCCTAGCTTGTCAGCCGCCAAACAATGGCAGCAGCGGTGAGTGACGCAGGCGGTCGCTGCTAGTTTCATCACATTGTCGCGCTGTCATTGTGCGACCACTACAGCCGCCGCGTATATACATACCTGGCAAGAGCTATGGCAAGCACTTCTATTCAAGGCACAAGTAGTCCCTTCAATTCTTGGCATTCTTAGTACTCGCTTTCATACTTACTCGTGTTGGGCTGAGTGTTACCTGTTGCCGCTGCCACTCAACAGAGTTCCTCGCCGCTGTCCACTGGCATTGAGCCTGTAATTTGTTGTTTGCCAAGCTTGCTTACAGCTTTTGATTATGAGTTTCATAGGCACTCAAGTTGGTCATAGTTTGTTGTTATGAAAATCATACGCTATTTTAAGTTCTATTCAGCAGTGCTAGTACAGCAGGCATGCTTTTCGCGCACTTCAGCTGCTTCTGAGTCGGTTATAGCCAAGATTTTCGGGCAGCATGCCAATCAGGAGACTCTTTGAACAATTACATTTAACCGAGTATATTTAGTTGAAATTTTACGGGCGATTGGCTTTCATACTCTTCACTTTTTCACTTCAGTCATTTCTTTGCGTACTTCTACAGTATATTGCTGCATAAACAGGCCATCTTACATCTAACTCTTTTGCAATGCCATTCCTGTCGCCTTTATTTACTCACGCAGCTCATTCCAACGCCACCCAAATAGACTGCGAAGACATTTATTAACTTCCGCAATATGTATGTTGGGCTTCAGCGCTCCATGAACAATATTTAACGGCTGCGTAACGCTCAGCTGCTTTCTTTTAATTTGTCTTATTGCGGATTAGCCACGAAATTTATGTGGCATCTGTGTCTAACGTTGCCTACTCGCTATATTTCTCAGTTCACTTAGTAAAATATTTGATTTTCCCTTTGTTGTAAATTTTTTCTTTTTAATTCTTCTATTTTACGAATATGCCCACTAAAATATTTCTTTTGTTCCTGTTGCCACTCTTGTTGGTCGCGCTCCAAAACGAAACGAAATGGCGATTTATGTGATGACATTTCCCTTCGGTTCCTTCATACTCTTGTTGTTAATTCCCTTTTCGTCATCGACACACTGAAAGAGTTCTCGCAAGCACCTTGCTGTGGTTGCGCATTTTAAAAATAGTTGCGTTATTTATGCGTTTCTTATTTTCGAAAAAATGCGTCGAGGCTGGCAGCGCGCATAGCTTAGTTGGCGCCACACGCGCGTTCTCCAAGTAAGCTGCCAAAAGCCAAACGGTTGCAGGCCACTTAACACAGCGCTGGTTCACTTGCCTGCTTGGAGTCGTCAGCTCTTCAGCACCTCAGCACCTCAGCTCTTCGCTGATTTATCACGCGCTGAATAGTTTTAATTGCCTTGCATTAATACTAAAACCAAAATAATAAAATTAAATAGAAGTAAAGGTGCGACTGTGGGAAAGGGGTTAACTGCACTAATCGCCATAAACGTAGTGAAAGAATGACAAAAGTTGCAAAAAAATCGCATAATGGCAAACCAACGCCACATTCGCAGTCACAAAATGCTAATAAGTAGGTCCAAAAGAAGTGTCTCATCACCAGCCATAATCTACCGCAGCCCTTAAGAATTTGGGTTTATCGATGGCGAATGGGCTATGAATTTTAATTTAAACTGAAAATACCAACAAAACAAAACTATTTACCTTAGCTTAATGGCAGCTTAGCATTTTATTATCAAAACAAACGTGGGAACAGCGAAATAGAGTGAAGTACATACATATATATGTTTGCATGTGTATGCGCTGAAGTCAGTTGAGTGTGCGTTTGTGAATGAGTGGGTGCTCAAGACATGATTGACAGTTGTTAACAGTTGTTGAAACGATTGCGGAATGCGCTGAATTGCCTGAGTTGGTGGCAAAACACATTAGAGTGGGCAGCATTAATTGCTGAATTAATAAACTGACTAAATTTCGTAAAACACAAGTGGAAGCTATGCTTCTGTTGCTCCTAATTGGCGGGATGCCGCTTTGTTGTCAAGCAAATTCAAGAGAAATGCGTTATTCAGTTTAAGGAAAATATATTGACAGTTTCACGTGACCGAAACATAGAAATGTTGCACATACTTTAATTTGATGTGACAGTAATCATTTAAATTAAGTCCAAAGGTGCCAAGTCATTCTGTTGTTTACTTAAAGTGAATTTATATAAAAATCCATATGTATTACTCTCATAATCACTTGATAATCGAATTTTTATTAAAATTCAAATTTTCTAAAAGGGCTGAATATGCGCTGAATGTATACTTTTTATTTAAAAAATCATATTGATTACTTCCTACCTATTCAAATAAATAATTTTGTTGAGTATGTTGTATTATGGAACGAATTTCCGTCATCCCTTGTCAGAGAGAACGAAAAATGACACTGAAGATGGCACAACGCCGAAACCGGTTTGTCTCCAAACCAAATTTGACAAGGGATGACGGAAATTCGTTCCATAATACATCATACACCCACCCTGTCGGAAACAACAACAACCAAAAAGGAAAAATTTTGTTGAGATTCAGCTTTACTAAAGAGCTGAATAAGCGCTGAATTTACTTATTTAAGATGTCAAAGCTAGATACGTGCTGAATAAGTTCCTAAGGTGCTGAATTATTCTGTTATTTAAGTTAAGTGAAATCTATATAAATATCCACTTGCATTACTCGCAAAATCACTTAATAATAAACTTCTAATTACTTAAATCGAAAATTTCTAAATGAGCTGAATATGCGCTGAATGAGTATTTTTCGTTATAAAAAGTCATACTGACTCCTTAAACCATATGTAATGATAAGCAAACTCCTGCATTTAAATTTAATTTCGAAAACAATTATCTTATTAAACGCTCACAACTCTCTGCTGCTTACTGTATTCAATACAGCAATTCACATTCAGTTCAGCTACGTAAAGCGAGAAGTAAATTGCAATTTAAACATTTCAACTGATCAATTTCCAATGCATTAACCTAAATGAGCTGCCTCCTTCGATCCTCGTCCCAAGTGACTTCCCGCCAATCACCACGCAAACGAACCCATGAATTTCACGCGCCATTGCGCAATGTGGCCCACAACAATTAATTAAAGGCAAATAAAAATGCCAAACTATGGTTAAATTGCGACCATAATAACCAATGCCGCCACCAACAACAACAATAGCACAATAACAACAACGCCAACTGCTGAGGTCAAATAGCTGTCTAATCGATCGGCTGATCGATTGTCGACGCTCAACTAACGAGCGAGCATTTTGTCCAAGTTGTCTAAGTTGGGTGAGCGATATTGACGCTTTAGTGGCAAATAGACGATCGAAGTGCCGCTTGACAAAAGCGCTAAACAACAGCAACAATGTACAGAAAAGGCAGCGTTGTCACGATCAGTGATTGGGATCGACGGTGATCACCATTTACGGTCAAAGCTCATAACTTACAATTTCCGAAACAAGCGCCAATAAATCGAACAAGCAACCGCTAGAAAATCGAATGTGTATAGTAGGAGGAGCAGGAGGGGGATCATTTTAAAGTACAAAAAGTCGGTGGAAAAAATATGTTGACAGCGCGCATGTGCAACATGTGCGCCATATGACACATTGGCGCGTCAAAAGCGGGTGTGGCCATAAGCGAATGAGCTTTTTCTTCTTAATTGTCCATAGACAATTTATAAAATTGATCGAGCTTGTTAACAAGCGAGGAATTTCGGCTGGAAGTGAATGAGATTCTTGCATTTTTTTGATTTCCATATTTCGTACGAACGAAGGTGTAATGTTGCTTGTCAGCAGTTTGTATAAACAGCGGAAATGTCAATTTCGCCAGCCGCTAGCCGGAGTAGAGGACGCGGCGCCGATATGTGACTTATGGCATGAAGTATGCGCATGCGTATTTGGCCAGCATGACGAACTTACCCACCCACAGCTGTAATGCTGCACTGCTGGAAAATATACATGCGAAAATACGTGTGGCAGCATTGCAAAGCATATTCAGCTATTCAGCAACTTTCCTGTTTGCTCCCCACTAGCTCTACCGTTTACCGACTGCTTTGAGTTGCGTGTAAACTTCGCATTCAGCTTATTAGTATGCTGCACGTGCCTTCGAAAACAACTCGCATTGCTGCAACAAACAATAAATGTTGCGCACAAGTATCAACTCTTTTCTCTTCCGTGCTTATCAGACACAGCGTATCGCTTCGATTTGTGCGTGGCGTCAATGCGGCAGACGCCAGCGGTCTACAAGTCGCGACCAAAGGCGGCTACACTTGTTCGCTGACCCTATGTTAGTTGCCGGACTAAGTTGTCAGGCATTAGAATAAATGTGTTGAATTTATTTAAACTGGATGTAATAAAATTAATGAGAGGAGGTTTACACCACTTCTCGGTAATTTAAATTCAAGTAAGCTGATAAGATCAATTAGGAAATGTTGTAGTTGAAAATCAGTAGGTACAACTGCACTCCGCTGATAAAGCACTTTAAAATGGTGCGTGGAGATTGGAATATGCGCTGAATTACAATAAAGGCGCGTCCTCAATGCGGAAGAATCGGTTTTTATATGAAATCAGACAAGCTTAGTGAGCTGAATATGCTTTGTCTGATATAGAAATACTCAAAAATGGCTTGCACTAGCTTATAATACATTCACGTTAGCAATTTGATTGCGCTGAATTGCATCTTGTAATGTGTGCACAGGTAAAATAGGACTTAGTTTCTAGAATACACTTAACTGTACTCTTTGCAGCGGCATAAATACATTACTTGGAAAAAGCTTAAAATATCATTGAAATTACTATGTTAAATTAAATAGCACAACTAAGCACTTTTACTATGCGCTGAATAAATATTTTCGGCAATAAATAAAATAAATTTATAACGAATACTAAAAAAACGACGACACATTTCAATTTCATTACCAAATTCATACGCTGAATACACATTGGACTAGCTGATTTCGCCGAATTCGCAAAAAATTTATTCATGTCATGCAAATTAAATTAGCCATCCGTAAAATAAATCACATCCACCTTTTCAAATGCTCAAATGATGTGCCCGAGACATAAAATTGTTTAACTTATGAGTCGCATGACATTTAACGATCAAAAGCAGCGTTTCTTCCAAAAAAAAAAATACAGCCAAGTAGCCCATTTAAATATTTGTTTGCGTTGCGCAGCAGCTAAGCACCCTAACAATGGTCGCCACACGTTGCGCATGCGCATGGAATTTTTATCAGACCAACGAAGAGTTAGATCGAATTCGCAAAAATATGTACATTCATACATATGTATTGGCATACGAACTATGTAATAACAAACGCCAATAAATTGCTGGCCAAAATTTTAATGGTATACAAGAAATTGTTGCGCGCATTTTTATTTCAATTTTTTTGGTCTCTTAAGCCCAGCTATCTGCCTGTCTTTCAGTCAGATGCCTTCCAGTCGCCGCTACCTGCGGGCAAAAACAAATTTGTGCCACCATTTCCTTAGCTTGTTGCATGTTTGTAGCAGTTGCCGACAGTTGGCAGCTGTGTTGAGGGATTTATTTGTTTCCTGTTTGGTTGAAAATTATTTTCAGGTTTTTTAGTTCGCAAATTATATGTTTCCTTCGCTGAAAGTGTGTGCCCAGGTTCGGTGCGATTCGATTCACTCACAAATGTGTGACTTAGCAGGAAATCTTACAGAAATTCGGTGTTGCAAATTGTTTAAAAATTGCCAATAAATGACCCAGAAAAATGACGGACATGACAGAGCAAATTGGCAGCTATAGACGCGCTGGGCGAAAGGCGACCGGCGATCGACTAAGTGGAGCTCACTTTGCAGAATGTATAGGAGCGAGCATTTCTGCTTGGTTTTTAGAGTCGCGTGAGAAATTTTCTAAACAACTATGATTAGCTTATTCAATTCTTATTAACTTTTGCGCTTTTTATGGCTTTGACTGCAAGCTGGATGAAGGCATTTAAACGTTGCGCGCTTGCTTTTAACTAAAGTACGCTGAAAGGGCGTTGCCTTCCGCCGACATAAAACAAAATCAAATATTTAATTTGTATTTGTTATTGTACTTTATCTTTTTTATCTGCAAAGCGTGTCCACAAACGTCCATAGCTCGGCCTCCAATACAGACTGGCTTATCATTAAACAAATAGCGCTGTTAATTCACTTGTACAAATGTGTTTGACATTCCTGTGTCGGGCGGCGTTGCGCTTTTCGCTCGCTTGGAAGTGAACCGCGGAAAGAAAATATATGAAACCAAGCCCACCAAAGTAAAGCAATCAGTTTTCGGGCCGCTTGCCGCTGCTCGTAAAGTTCAGCCCACGCGCGTGCGCATGCGCGACCTCCAACAACCCGCTCCAAGTATAGTTCGGTGGTTTAACGCCACAATTGTATGCAGTTTCTCTTCCATGGCGACACTTTGGCTGTCAGTTTCCGAAATTTACGATGGCAAAATGTGCGAGCGAAAGTGTCAGCGCTGAATTGGCAATGTGCGCAAATGTCAAACAGAATTGATTGTCGAATGTTTGCACTATTTTGTAAATAAAAGACTCATAAGTCTTGCAGATTGGAGGCGTAAATATTAAAAGAAATGTGAAATAGAAGTTTAAGCCGGTAAAGCCGGCTTACTTTAAGTAAGACGCGAAATTTTGAGATAAAAATGGTGTTACACTAACACAAAGCAGCAATATGTCGCGCTGAATGCCACTAAGTTGTGAATAAAAGGTATAAGGGAATGAAAATTTCATTCCACTCGTAGATTACATGGTGCTGAATTAGCTGAATTAACTAAAATCGATGGCAGGATATACATATATAATGGTGCTGAAAACTATGAATCTTTTCGTATAAAATATCACAGTTAGATGTCAAATGCATTTTTTTTCAATAAAAAAATTATTTTCAATAAAAATTGTCCGGCTGAATTACAATAATACGAGCTCTGTAAAAGTATTTGGTATAACTAAGCTTGGAACCTAAGCTGAGTTATGTTATTTAATTAAAAATCGGGTTTAATATGACATGTGCTAGTAGTTAGCTAAAAAACTGAGCGTGGACTTGTAAACTAACCAGCTGAGTTGCTAATTTTCGAGCTGAGTAACCACTTTCCAATAAAATTGTAAAACCTAAACCGCTACATCAAAATGATAGTTTGCTGAATGCCGAAATATCGCTGCTGAATACCAAAATACTACGCTGAATAGCAAAATGTTGTAGCTGAATACCAAACTACAGCCGCTGAATACCAAACTACTGCCGCTGAATAGCAAAATATTGCAGCTGGATATGAACCTACCGCTGCTTAATACCAAAATATTACAGCTGAATACAAAAATTAGGAAGCTAAAAGAAAAAAAACATATTTTTTGAGTAAAAATTTCAAAGCACAAATCAGCCACTCTCATTGCTACACACACTCCTTCCTTTGAGGCGCTCAAAAAATATCTTATCTGCANGAAGTGCGATTAAGTCGACGAATGCGCTCAAAGATATTTCGAGGTAATTTTAAATGAGAATGAAGTGCAACTTTTTCGCCGATTTCGACAGCAACCGAGAACGTAATAATATTATAATAATCTTCTTTATTTTCCTGTCCTCGATTGTTGACAAACAGCTACCAAACAACGTGCCTAAAAGTTTGTAGCATTAGCTATGACTTCATTCGCACACAGGGCACTATGCACTTCTCAAACGGTGTATGAAATAGGTTTTTTATGTCCGAAGGCTAAAGAGAGGGAAAACTGCAAAGCATTTGTCTATAAAAGGCATGCCAGTTGTAAACATCTGGACGAGTGTGTGGACTATACCACTTTTGTGGTAGATTTACCAAGCTTAAAATCTACCACATTTTTCAATTTGTCCACCGTTGTAGAGGAATAGCGAAGAAGACGAAGAGCTGCTTACCAATTTGGAAGAAATGAATGGGGAATTTGTACTATTCTTCTTCTTATTATTATTTGACGCTGTAACCGTCTACGCGATTTTGTCCAAGGCACGCCAGCCGTTTCCGTTCTGTGCCAGTTGGAAATGCCAACCGAAGCCTAGTACTTCTTCAATTGTTCTTTCCATCGTGGTGAGGGCCTCCTTTTTTCTCAAAAGTGCTTCTGCGTTGGATTTCGATGCTGACATTACTATCAGCGTTAATGCTTGTTCCCAAGTAAATGAAATTCTCTACTTACTCGAAATTATCACTATCAACAGTGACGTGAATGGCAAGTAGCGAATGCGCTGATTGTTTATTCGATGACAGG
This sequence comes from Rhagoletis zephyria, assembly GCF_001687245.7. Classification (NCBI taxonomy): domain Eukaryota; kingdom Metazoa; phylum Arthropoda; class Insecta; order Diptera; family Tephritidae; genus Rhagoletis; species Rhagoletis zephyria. Next base: position 28,424 of record NW_016158164.1, read on the forward strand.
AGATACTTCATCTTGTCCCGTTGACCACCAGACCCATGCGCTTTGCTTCCTTACCCAAATTGGAAAAGGCAGAACGGACTTCGCGGTTCTTGTTAACGATGATGTCTATGTCATCGGCATACTTACGCCAACTCTTGTAAAAAATTTTTCCTGAGCGGTTCAGTTCTGCAGCTCTTATTATAATCTCCAACATCAGATTAAAGAACTCGGATGAAAGGGAATTGCCCACTTTGTAACCCTCTTTGGTAGCAAACGGCTCGCAGAGGTCTTTCCCATTTCTAACGAAGCTGGTGGTTTTGCTCAACGTTATTTTACACATCCGTATCAGTTTCGCGGGGATTCCAAATTCAGACATCGCAGCGTATAGGCAACTCCTTTTAATGCTATCGAAAGCGGCTTTGAAGTCGACAAACAGGTGGTGAGTGTTGGTCTTTTTCTCGCTGATAATTTCTAAAATTTGGCGTATGGTGAATACCTGGTCTATGGTCCTGGTGAATTTTCCAGGTCTACAGCCACACTGATCAGTGCGTTGACGGTGGGCTTCAGTCTTTCACACAATGGGCTTAATAAGACCTTGTAACCTATGCTTAGAAGGCTGATACCGCGGTAGTTGGCGCGGAGTAGACTTTCTTGTGGATTGGGCAGAGTAAACTTAATTCCACTCTTCAGTTCATTATAGCGGTCCCCCATAGCCCGCGTTGCGCCTGATCGCAGCGTGGCTCTGTAGGCGGCATATTTTTTTTTGTAGCTTCCTGACACTCCTCATTCTTTCGGCTCGCAGAAAACTGACCACTTCTTTGGTGAGAGGCGAGTGACGAATGCACTGACAGTCTGTTGGGACCACAGCTTTTCGACGTTAAGCTTTCCATGCATTTTTGGGCGCATATTTTTTGTTGTTGGCTGCAACAAGATATTGGTCCGAGTCGATGTTTGGGCCTCGGAGTGTACGTATGTCCAAAAAACTGGAAGCATGTCTTCCGTCTATCACAACATGATCGATTTGGTTTCTCGTTTTTCGGTCTGGAGACAGCCACGCAGCTTTATGGATCCTTTTACGCTTGGACCTAGTACTGCATACTACCAGTTTCGGGCCCCGGCGAAGTCGATCAGCCTCAGTCCATTGTCGGACGTTTCGTCATCCTACGGTAGTTCCAAAGATCCCTTCCTTGGCCACGGTGGCATTAAAGTCGTCAAGCACGATTTTTGAATCATGGCGGGGCCAGCGCTTATATGTGCGCTCCAAGCACTCATAGAAGAGATCCTTGGACGCCTTGTTTTTCTCTTCCATCGGGAGATGGGCACAGATGAGCGAGATGTTGAATAATCTCGCTTTGGTGCCGATTGTGACGAGATTTTCATCCAACGGTTTGAATGACAGTACTCGACGACGGATTCTGTCTCTCACCACAAATCCAACACCACACCGAATTTTCATTCCTTTACATGGCATAGACATCACAAGATCGCAGGCATTTCTTGCCTTTCTCCGTCCAATGCATTTCTTGGATGGTGGTGTAAGCTTTTGTCCCTACGAAGACATCAACTAGCCTAGCAGAGGCACCTTCCCAATTAAGGTTTCGGACGTTCCATCTGTACCTCCACATCTAGCACAACAACTATACTCGACCCCACTTCACTAATGAAAAGTAAAGTGCCATATGACTGTTAGACAAATGTCAGGGCAAATAGATTGTTGAAGGTATGTGCTCCAGGCGTGAAAACAGTTTGACAGCTGCGACAGAGCAGTCCAGGTTCTCCTTAAACACCTACGGTCTTTTACGGACATCCTCGATCTTTCGCCAAGCGCTCGCTTAACAGACATGAGGCTCATCTATCCAAGAGTAGTTAAAAATACAACCACCTTCTGCTTGCACGATGGATCCTTTCCTAACCAACAGATCTACTGTAGGTCAGATATTCTCCGACTAATTTTGAGCCAACATTTAGTTATACTAAAGACCGTTTGTCGCTTGGTTAGCAGAGAGCACTGAATACATACGGTACCTATAACAAAATCATGTGATGAGAGAAATATATTTAGCTGACTTTTTTTCGAGTGTAGACATTGATTTCGGTTATCGATATTCCGAGGGAATAAATTATTTTAGTAATCCATTTAAATATTCACTCCCGTATTTTTATATTTTTTTTTTTAGAAAAGTACAAGTTTCATTTCGCTTGCTAGAAAATTTCCCAGATTTCTTAAATAAATACCAGCACGTCGAACTCTTGGCCCTCGACAACCAAGGAAAATTTATTACAACTTCACTCGCACGCCTTTCCAGCGAATCGACAAACGAACCAAACGCTGCGTGAATGCACGAACGGATGAATGAGATAAATAGTAGGTGAGTGAGCGCCGAGGGAGTAGCATGGCCCACGCATGTGATCACGCCCGTGCTATAACGAATGCAATGACTTAATTAAGTAGAAAGGCAACAGCAGCAAATAACAAATTACAAAATACAGAAAATAAGACGAAAACGACGCAAACTATGTGAACATATGTAAAATGAAAATCACAACAATAACAACGGTAATGAATATAAATAAATAGCGCAAGAGAAGATGGAAATAAAAATATGTACTTTGTATGTAAGTATATGGAAAGAAGCATCGAAGTCAACAGCAATGCACACGAAAGCAACAACAACAATGTGCGCGCACAAAAAATACTCAGGCTGCAATTACAACTACAATCGCAGTAATCACAGTCATGTCTGCGTTCAATAATAATTCAATCAACTTGCATGCAACGCGCGTACAACACTGGCTGGCTGAATGTTTGGCTGTTTGTCTTGCGAACGCGCTGGAGTTCGCGCTTGCAAAATAACAAAATTAATAAAAAAAAAAAAATAACAATGCATACGCGTCACTCATTGCTATTTCCGCTGCTCGTACTTCCTCCTCTCGGCACCTAAGTCCTACCCTCGCTTGCGCTTGCATTGTCAACACCCTCCGCATGCGAATGCGAACGCAATGACAATTAAAATAGAATGCGCGCCCTGCAAGTGGCTGTGTGAATCTGCGAGATATGCGACTGCATGTTCACACTCATGTAACGCCGCGCGCTGCTAATCTTTATTGTAATCATTGTTGTGTGGCTTGTTGCGGCGCGTGTAATATTAGTGAATTACAGTCGTAGCTTTCGAGGCGGCGGCGGCGAGCGCGATGATTTGTGTGCATATTGCACGCGCGCTGGCTGGTTGCATGTTGCGGCATGGTGGCAACGCCAAGCGAGAGAGCAGCAAGGAGCGCGAACAAATCGAAAGCGCGCGGGAAGCACACTAAGCTCTCGTTGCGGTCAATCAGCGACGCGAAATAAATGCCAGCAACAAATACGTTGGACGCAAATGACCGCAAACAACCACCAACAGCATTGGCAATTAGTGCAACAAAAACATTTACGGTGGCAGCAACGCGCATTGTTTTTTTTTTTTTAGCTGTTGTGCCGCGCGCACTGTCGCTATTTAATTAATTTACATAAATTATTGCGCAATTTACACTCATTGTTGTTGTGTTTTTTTTTATGTTAGTACATATTATGTATGTGGTAGCAACACTCGCCCATTACGCGTTAAATAACAAAATTAATAAATTCACGCCATTTAGCCAAACGGAGATGGAGGACAGACAAAGCGAACAACCAAATGGACGTTATAGTTACAGCAAATATTTTGCTGCACCAATGCCACAAGCACACCACATGTTGCATGAGTCCGACAGCAAAAAGATTTCGTGCTGCGTGCGAGACTCTCTCGAGATGTGTGTATGTGTGCCGTGAATTACCGGCAATTTTCTGCATGTTGCACTTATGTAATGCTGTTGCATGAATAAACTTTTGCTTTTTTTTTTGCCTGCCAAGTATTAAGTGTGGCACTTAAGCGCACTGGCGAAAAACTTTGATTTGCTGTAATTAACCGTAAGTGGGAAGCGAGCACTTTGCGAGTTCATTAATATGGCGGCGGACAACTTAATTTAATGGTCAATTTTGGCCTGCGGCAGCATGCATGTTGCAAACACAGCATGTGGCAAGCGAAAATGTGAAGCACTCGGCGGAAGATTGCGCTTAAGTGCAGAAGTGTGTTGCAGTAAGAGTGGAAAGGTTGCAACTTGCGAAGAGGAGTTAATGGCAGCTGAGTGCCATGGAAATGGGTTTGAGATGAGCTAAAGAAGCAGTCTGCGCTGAAGTGGAGAAGATATCCCTACATATGCACTCAATAAAAAGGCTAATTAAAATAGCTCAGTTAAAATATGTATGAAAGAAATAGGAGTAACAGGGACCTGTATTTTATCTACTAAAAAATTATGAAATATTTTGCATAGCGTGCTTAAAAGTATGCAAAAAAAAATATTTGTGCTTTAATTTTTCATTGCATTCGTCTACTTAATAGGGTTGTGCACTTCTCAAGTGGCTTATTAAATAATTTTTTAAAATCCCGGATGCTGGCTGCATATGAAATGGTTTTAGTGTTTGTTGCAACGGCACTACTTAGCTCTGCCTAAGTCAATTATCCCATCAATCGTTGACGACAAGTTCAACAAAATGTTACGAAAGGGCCTGCCGAAAAGGAAAAGGGGAAAGAGTGTTAGCTGAGTGCGCTTAAGAGAGCAAGTAAAGAGAGAGCGCGTATCATGTAAAGAAGTCTAACCTGCAAAAGTAAACAGACCTTAATTGCATCAGTGCTACGCAGGTATCTCGAGGCAAGCCGCAAGCTGTTCGTCTGCGATGGGTGGCAATTAAGCTCAAACCCGACTTTCAGTGAAACTCCGTTTGCCAGCGAAGGAAACTTCGCGATGTCGAGAATAAACAATAGAACCCCCAGTTGGAATTTTCTTAGATCATAGATGAGATCAGAGGTTAGGTTAGGTAGGACTGGCTGGATAGTAAAAGCCCATTCTATCAATACATTTTGCTGTCCAGCACAATAGTACTCCGTAGAATAATACCGATTTCGCAATCGCATTGAATGTCCAATGTGTCAAGTATTGCTCAGCATCTTTTTACATGCAGAAAGAGCAACCTGTTTCGCCGTTACATTTGGCATACTGTCGTTAGTCAGTGTCACCCCTAAGTATTTCATGTGATTTTTCTGTGTTAAGATCGCGCCTTTTGAGGCTTTCTTCAATTCCTGAATTTCGTACTTCCTGGTGAAGAGCACCAGGTCTGTTTTGTCCGGATTTACACTGGGGCCTACTTCCTTCAACCATTTATAAATATCGCGAAGTGCCTGGCCTATCACGGAGCCCATCGTGTTGAGGCATTTTCCGCAAAGCATAATTGCTATATCGTCCGGATAAGCAGCTATTTTTTCGCTTTGCCTTCAAAATATTTAAGTATTCTGTTGACTGCTAACGACCATGGGAGGGGATATAGAACCCCCCTTGTGGAGTCCCTACGTTTACTTGTTTCCGCGAAGTTGCTGCACTCCATTTGGCTGAGTCTATGCAGCAACTTAGTAGCTTGCGTATCCAGTTTCTTAGGGTTATGTTACTCCCAACCAGTTCAACCCCTTGTAACATAGAATTGGCTGAAATATTGTTGAAAGCGCTCGCTACGTCGAGGAATACGCCCATCGCATATTCTCCTTCATTCAAGGCTTATTCAATTTGACCAACCACCCTTTGCAATGCTGTGAAGTTGTAGCTGCTATTTCGGCGATCACCACAACTCCTTATCAGACTTCTTTCTCAGCATGGATCGCGCTAAGCACACCTCTTTTTGTTATTTTCTTAGCTCTAAATATCACAGAGCAAGTCTCTTCAAATGGATATTTCTAAGCGAAAGTCTCCTTTGTTGTGCATAAATTATCTCTAATTCTTTGAATAATGTCGGCCTTCTCTTGAACATAATATTTTATTTCATGAAAATCACGTGAATAAATCTCTCTTCAACAAAGTCGCTTTCAACTCACATTTTCTTGCTTGTCAATTTAAAGGAATTTCATTCGCTGTCAAATACATTCCTAAGACGCTTTCGCGCACGCCACACAATGCCACATATTTTTCACACCTCGAATGAGTCAACATGCGTCGCTTCCGCCGCGTCTCACACTAGTCACACAGCTCACACTGCCTTTCTCCTCCTTCCCTTTGCGACTGCGGTGCAACAGTTTATTGGCATCCATAAAAATGTCTTGTGTCACCTCAACGTTGTTCACCTTCAATTTGTGATTGCGTTGCAACAATAAAAAATAAATACAACGATAGACGATTTAATCACGTCGGACCACCAGCGTGGCAGGGCAGTAGTGGAGGAGTAAAAATTAAGCTACGCGCATACAAGCGGACACGCATAGAATGCCGCTAGAGTAAAATACTTATCATCGGCCACTTCCGTAGACAACAACTCTATTTAATCTACGCTCCACAAAATAAGACAGAAAGATTGAGAAGAAGTATCGAAACAGTTCGTAAAGAACCAGTAGAAGCCACCAATATTTCATCAGTGCAGTTAAGCACGCTTTAACATGCGTCTCTTTGGGGAGGCTGGCTGCAGCACATCGGCCATGCCACACACCTTGAATGCGCCGCTTAGCTGGGCGGACGAGCGGTGGTGAGTTGAGATTTTCATTTTTTGGTAACTCTTCAGAAAGCTTGTAACCGGCCCGGCTGCGCTGTGTTGTTTTGTTTTTTTTTTTTGCTTACTTATGCACTTAATCTATACAATGCGTTATTGTCTTCATTTTCATTTTTCGTGCTTCAGCTACGCTTTTTTCGCTTCTCTATGCACATTAGTGCCACATGAAGTGGCAGCAACACTTAAGTGCAAGAAAAAGGTGTGAAGTGCCTCGGTGCGGAATGCAATGGCAACCACAAAATTAATTACATGGCAAAAGAGTGTGGAGTGAGTGTGCGGCGGGAAGGAAGGGGTGGGTGGTACTAAAGCTACTAAAACGATTCGCAATTCAAAGCAAGATAATCAAATATTCGCATTGTGGGGTAGCGTTCCATGAGCGAAGGCGAGCTGTGTTGCAGTGGCAACAGTGAATCTGTGAATCAGAGTGNCATAATCAGATATTCGCATTGTGGGGTAGCTTTCCATGAGCGAAGGCGAGCTGTGTTGCAGTGGCAACAGTGAAACTGTGACAGAGTGGCTGGTTGAGGGCTGAAAGGTTTTAAGGTTGCAAATATTTGTCTTTTAATGCTTCTGAGTTTTTCTATGAGAATTTAAGTCCAAACTTGATACGAGCTTCAGAAGCTGAGCGAACATTCCAAGTACGACTAAATTGTCTACTTAATTTCGACATTGAATTAGGCTGAATCACGTTTCTTTTGCATGGAAGATTTGTATACGCTGACATTTTAGTCCACCACAGAGAACGGCCTAGGGCGACAGGGATACTAAGTATTTGCTTTTTATTCCTATCAGTGAGGCTTATGAAAGCGAAGAATGAACGGTTTCATTCCCATTTGCCCGTCACAGCCTGCTAGGAAATTTACTTCATACAGACTAAAGCCGAGGCATAACCGGGACAGAAAGCTACATACTTCTTATACCTACATGAAAGTGAGAAGATCATTGCATTTGTCTTATGTTGAAGGTAGAAGTGTTTGCTTTCTATAATGGTGACAGCTCGGAGATATCGCTGAGATCTCAAAAACTTGAACCCAGGANTGACATTTTAGTCCACCACAGAGAACGGCCTAGGGCGACAGGGATACTAAGTATTTGCTTTTTATTCCTATCAGTGAGGCTTATGAAAGCGAAGAATGAACGGTTTCATTCCCATTTGCCCGTCACNGACATTTTAGTCCACCACAGAGAACGGCCTAGAGCGACAGGGATACTAAGTATTTGCTTTTTATTCCTATCAGTAAGGCTTATGAAAGCGAAGAATGAACGGTTTCATTCCCATTTGCCCGTCACAGCCTGCTAGGAAATTTACTTCATACAGACTAAAGCCGAGGCATAACCGGGACAGAAAGCTACATATGTACTTCTTATACCTACATGAAAGTGAGAAGATCATTGCATTTGTCTTATTTTGAAGGTAGAAGTGTTTGCTTTCTATAATGGTGACAGCTCGGAGATATCGCTGAGATCTCAAAAACTTGAACCCAGGACGACAAGTGCTATACATATTTATGGCGTTTGAAGCGAAACACCTTTTGGCCCTTGGGCCATGCAAGCTTTCGACGCTCGTTAATGCTAAGTAGTGGTTCATGACAGGCCCGTTCTCTACTAACCTATGCTAACCAAAGCATTTCTGATTTCAGCGAAGACAATTAACTTAAATTAGCCACATCCTCAAAATTCAGCTGCAATCTCAACCCAAACTCAACTTCGATTTCGTCACTTGCTCACGCTTCTCGCCAGCTATCACGTTTTCTTTGTAACTGCTAATTACTCGCTGGAATGTCGAGAAAAANCAGCCTGCTAGGAAATTTACTTCATACAGACTAAAGCCGAGGCATAACCGGGACAGAAAGCTACATATGTACTTCTTATACCTACATGAAAGTGAGAAGATCATTGCATTTGTCTTATTTTGAAGGTAGAAGTGTTTGCTTTCTATAATGGTGACAGCTCGGAGATATCGCTGAGATCTCAAAAACTTGAACCCAGGACGACAAGTGCTATACATATTTATGGCGTTTGAAGCGAAACACCTTTTGGCCCTTGGGCCATGCAAGCTTTCGACGCTCGTTAATGCTAAGTAGTGGTTCATGACAGGCCCGTTCTCTACTAACCTATGCTAACCAAAGCATTTCTGATTTCAGCGAAGACAATTAACTTAAATTAGCCACATCCTCAAAATTCAGCTGCAATCTCAACCCAAACTCAACTTCGATTTCGTCACTTGCTCACGCTTCTCGCCAGCTATCACGTTTTCTTTGTAACTGCTAATTACTCGCTGGAATGTCGAGAAAAAATCAGCAACGATTACAGTTCGTCGATTTTGAAGTGATGACGACGGCACGCATGCGCACTTGCCATATACCGCAATTATGACTTAAGTAAACTGGCACACACACATCTGGCATGCAATTACTGCGCCAAATTTGCAAACCGCCTGCAGCCCAAACCCCACAGCCCCACAACCCACCGGCCATACGCCGCCCAACAACAAATGTAAATGTGTCGCTCGATTTTCAAAGCACTTTTCATTGAATTAACCGCGATTTGGTGCAGCTGATTTGCGCCCACCAAAAAAACGCGAAAAACCGCCAACACCAACTAATGGCAGTCGACAACAACTAAACCAACCGCTTAGCCAACTTGCCAAATAGCCATCGCTGCCGCTGCTATTGCTTTTGTTGCTTTAGCGCTGAAAAATGCGGCAATCAAGCGGCGCAGCGCCCCCAAATATGGCAGACAATGGCCTTATAATTTCCGATGCGACTTGCAACATGCCAACAGCAACTGCAGTTTTCAACTTACCACAGAAAATTAATGCGTCGATAACCGCGCTGCTCGTTGGCCGCTTCCCCAGCCGTTGGCTGCTCACTGACTCTGCTTGCCAATTCTGTTTGCTGATTTCAATTTGAATTTTCGTTTGGCCAATCAATGTGATTCGATTTGGTGCAGTGCGCCTTGCTTGCTTTGTCGACTCTCCGCTGCGGCTGTTGTTTTTGTTTTTTTTGTTATCGGCATCCTTTTTCGGAAAAGTGCAATTTCATTTGCATTGCATTGAAACCGACGAAACGTTGGCGGCATAACGAAAAGCGCACCAGTGCAACAACGCGCAAGCGAGCCAGTGCAATGCGCCTCAGTGTTAGTTGTTGCCTTTTGCTAAGTAATAAGTTTTTCTGTTGCTGTCATTGTTGTTGCTGGCCGTGTTATTATTTTTATGTCCGCCTGCCGTTTACATCCACTTAATTTGTGTACGACGTGGCTTTTTGTGTGCGCAATTGTGATTGCAATCGCATTTCGAAATTTGTGGCATGCGCGCGCTGGACTTGTGAAAGCGTTCAACGGCAATGTGCAACGTCCGGCCGCAGTGAGCTGTTGCCAAAGACGCCAATCAGTTGCATTCGCATTCTTATTGGCTGGTGGAAGATGTGTGGAGATAGAGAGAGAGAGGGAGTACGAGGCGTCTAGGTGTTGTAGTGCAGTTTCGGGGGGAATGTAACGGTCAGAGGGAATTTTTGGCGGCCGTTGCAATAACTATGAATTTTCATAAATATCAAATGCCAAAAATTTAATGTGGAATTTCACTCAACACAAGTTTTTTCTCTTTTAATTTTCAGGTCAGACGATTTGTAGAGCAGCTAATCCGGTTTGCTGGATAGTTTTATCGAAAAGGTGAGTGAAGTCAACAAAAATAACTGACCCAAATTTTCATCACAAAATCAAAAACAACGGTTTGTACGAATGTGGTTGCGATAAATAAAAGTGCTAGGAAATTTACAGACATACATGAGTATGTACATATGTATACAAGTACACAATTATTTATGTATATCGAAATTTGCATGAATTTTAACCCTCTCAGGACCTAAAATAAAAAACTAATGGTTTGAATTGTAAAATTTTATTCATCAAAAGCTGAATAAAAAAATGTCGTATATAAGATTTCAATGTAAAAATAATTCTTTTTTAAATAGCTTTTATTAATTTAAATTAAAAATAATTGTTTCCTAACTATTTTCTTCCAAAAAATGTTCGTTAGCCTTTTTTCAAAACTGTTTTTTAAACTTCATTAATTTTATTATTCCAAAAAGTTTTCGTTAATCTCATAATTTTCTCCAATAAAATATTTTTTTCCAAAACAATATTCTAATTTTGTTTTAAACGCGATTTCCCCAAATTTTTTCAAAAATGTGCATATTGGTTTTTCCCTAAGGAAATAAGTTTTTGCCCGCATATAAAATTTTCGTACATAAGCTTTTATAATTTTGGTAGCCATTATTTTTTTTAATTTTCTAAAAAAATCGTATAAAGATAGTCTTTCCCTTAAATGTTTTTTCCCTCAAAACTACTTATTTCCCATATATTTTTATCCTTAAAAATTATTACTTATTATTAAAAACAAATTTTCGCGACATAAATTTACTGCAAAAATAATTTTATTCTCCAAAAAATTTTTGTCTCTTATGTTGGCATTTTTTTTTTAATTTTGGCTAACATATTTCTTTCCCAAAAAACCGTACTTTTTCCTAAATTTTGTTTTTTTTCGTTCATAAAAGTAATGTTTTCTTAAAACAAAATTTTCACAAAAAAAAATCTTACTTTGAAAATTTATTTTTTCCTAAAATTGTTTGATAAAAGCACAAACTAACAAGCAGTTTTTCGACTTCAATTCTCATCTTAAAATTTAGGAGTAGGTACCTTTAATTTCTTCATGATCCAATGATCGGATCTAAACCATATCAGTATGGGACCACCCTTGAGGCACCACCTTTCCGATAGAAATCGAAATCGGTCGACGTGGTTCAAACTTATGCGGTAACATACATAAAAAAATATTCCGACGAATTGATAACCTCCTCCTTTTGTTGAAAATTAAAAATGGAATAAATTTTTGGGAAATTTGTTTCCCTTGGTCCTGAACCGGTAACCGTATCATTTACAACTCAATATATGTATGTCAATAGGTTTTAATGATTGAATGAATGGCTAGGCAAAGGAGTGAAGTGTCCCTAGAATGGATGAGAGGCATTCCTTAACAATCAGGATAGCGAAAATGTCAGTAAATGTCTACGGTTCTTCCACAGGCCTCAAAAAAAAAAAATAGAAATTTATGCCACAAAGGTAACGAAATTATCGCTTGGATAGTTTAGAGGCAAAGATTGTCGGATATATATATATAAAATACCATATTGTACGTGAACAATAACAATGGAACCACTCACCTTTACCACTCCTTTACGGCGCGCTAGCATTTGTGGACCTTTTTCCATGAATCTGGAGTCATGCAGGAAAAAATTAGTATTCGATTTGGAAACATAAACATTGCATATTTCTCGAGCGCGCGACGGAAAAAACACTTATTTCACAAGCACTTCACTTATTTTATTCAATTTTGCACAATGGCGTATTGAGACAGCTTTTTTCTTTACACGCTTTATGCATACTATACACACTTTCATTTCTAGATTTCTTTAGCTCTACAAATTTCAATAAATTTACTTATTAATTTTCTTATTTCCTTTCTTTCTTATGCTTTTGAAACGTTTGTTTCATTTTTTAATTTCAATTTTCTTATTTTTTGCTTTTTTATTTAAATTTCCTTTTAATTGTTTATTATCAAATCACTTTGCGTTCGTATGCCCACTAAAACAGCGACGACGACCACACGTGATATTTCTTCCCTCGCTTAGCGATCGCAATCGAATGAAACCGAACTGAAGCATGCGACCGAACCGCTCCTTTAACTCACTTTGCCTAGAACTTCACTTTCGCTACTTTTTTCACATTGATTTTTCATAATTGGGGGAAACTGAAAGTAAAATTAAAAAGATTTGATTAAACTTCTGGGATTTTTATTTTAAAAGCTATTAAAATATACATATGTATGTAGATGATATTCAACCATGATAAGAGCCAGAACAGGAGATCAATAAGCTACTAGAGAGCTCACGAGAGGTCGAGGCCCCATGAATGTAGACTCAATAAGCCAGAGAGTAAGTTTCAGCAGTAAAGAGGGGCTTTACTAGATAATCGAAAAACAACTGAAACCCTGTAATAGGAAACCAAGCACTACTACAAGCCGCTTAGGACTAACCACCAACCAATGAAGATGCTCTTAATTGAATATGCCCTTCGAAGTATCAAAACTTTGACTTATGAAACACATCTTTCGTTATACGAGGCAAATTTTATTGCAGCAACTCGAAGTTTGTAGGGAACGAGAAAACTATAGTTCCATATAAAAAAAAATGCTGTGTAAATGAAACGAGCAACTGCGAAAGGAAAAAATATTTGGCTTGACAAAATTTTCCATGTATAAGCGAGTACTTTGGTCAGGCTCAGTCAAAAAAAAAAGAATTGTATTTGGTCTGCGGTTAGAAATCACGATGGGAGCACAGAGCTAGGCGAAGCTGAGTACAAATCCGCTTAGTCCAGCTCTAGAACCGTTATAGACTGCTCATGTATAAACATGAGTGTTTCCGATTAAGAGTGGAAACTGATTCTAGCACGCGTTCAATGTTGCGAGAACGAAGGCCACAACCTAAGTCTAGTTCAAACCAATTACTAGCTTTATGGAAAATACTCTTTCGCTCTTCAACCGGCAAGCTTCGACTTTATTGTGGAGGACAGCAGAGACATAGCTGTTGCCCGAAGGTCCGAGAAAAGGAAGTTTGAAAGTGGGTTAGTGCAAATGCATATGTACTACACTTCGAAAGACAACACAAACGTCTGGCAGACGAATTTATTTTCCCACTTCCAGCAAGTCAGAGAAAACACCTACTACAGCTATGCGTTGAATTTTGGTGCAATGGGTGTTCAAATTATGTATCCAGAGACCCTACCAATCGGCTCTCGATGAGGGAAGGGAAGGACTGTGAAGGCAACTGTAGTGCGAATTCTTGTTGCCTTAGTCCAGATTAGATGTGCATATCTCCTCCTTAACGCCATCGCGACTTAGAAACTTTAGAAGCAGGAAATAAAAGCTTTTGACTGCACTAAAGTACTATATACATATTTTCGTAACGGCTTCTTTTTTCAATACAAAGCAGTGAACATTTTTGCCGCCGCTAATATTCATAACCCAAATGCAGACACACTCGTTCATACATTAGCTCACGTTATTTTCGTTAGTTGTATTTTTAGCGACCAAAAGTGGGTTGCATTTAATTGCCAAAAGCATTTACACATAAAAAAAGAAAAACAAAAAACGCTGAGAAAAACATATCTGCAGCGCGCGCGACTGTAGCAGCATTAAAGGCCCAAAAGACACAAAAATTATAAGAGAAAAATATCAAAAATAACTAAGAGACAAAAAAGAAGCGGAAAACTACGAAAAATATGTGGAGCAATGAGTCCACGCATTGTGCATTTTAGTGCGCCGAGGGCGGCATAACGACACATACACAAACAAACAAACACAAATACTTATGAAGAAACATGTGTATATGTATGCACCTAGCAAAAGGCGTTTGTTGCTGCTGCTGGTGGCGTTGGCGGCCGATGGTGGAAGGTGTTGTCAGTTGCATTCAACAGCCATCCAGCTGTTCGTCAATTTAGTTGCTTGCGAAATGGCTGGCTGCTGTCGCCATTTAAGGGCCGTCCGCTGCCGAAAGCGCACGGAAATTTGCGATATATATTTGTATGTACACATGTGTATTTGTATGAATGTAGGCATGAAAATGCTTAGACGGCAACTGCCACAAAATGCAACAGTGCGCGTTATAGAGTAGAGTTGAATGAATTTTAATGTGCTGCTGCTCGCCATAAAAATTCACTTTCAAGCAAGCGGCATGAAAAAGAGGAAGAATGGGTCGAGCAAAAAAAGGCAAACTTCAAGACACTAACGTCGTCGAACACCTGTGCCCTAAAATAGCAAAATAAATAATAGCAACAAAATTGTAGTAAAATGTCTCAAAAAAATGCGGCAAAATGCAAATGCTGGTGAAAGGCAATCGAAAGCATATTGGTCATAGTTTCATTGTTTAAGATGATGAACTGACTGTAACTTTACTTCCGGCATATTTTGCATATTGTTTATGAACATAAGTTCACAGGAAATGAAATTGTTCAAGAAAGTCCAGAGTTGGTTAAAATAACTTTCAAACAAAAGCATCTCGGCTCAAAGTAGATTACTTATTATACGGCAATTTTTAGGAAAGCAGGGAAACCATACACCAAAACTACACAGATGGACCTACATTTGAAAACGGTATTAGGATCGGACTTCAAAAAATCGGTACCAGCGGGGATTCGTGCACATAATGGATAGGGTGACTGCCTAGCGAAACAAGGCGCTATCGCAGTATTTTATGGACGTTAACCCTTTCGTGGGCTAACCAAAGCCCATAACATAAAGGGGATCATAATAAACTGGGTAGACAAAATGTCCAACAGGCATTGGTTGGATAGTCCAGGGCAGTGACAACTCAAAGGATGTATCTGTCCTTCAATGAATGTGATACTCTTTCCAAGCACAGACTAGATAACTTGGGCGGTGCTACACTTAATCCATTTGAAATTTGGAACAAAACGCCTTGGAAGTGCTAGGCTACATTAAAAGCCTTCACATATAGGGCGGACGGCTACACACAAATAGATCATTTTAAGAGAGCGGTATACGCAAGCAAACCAAGAGAATCGCAAATGCGCTAAGCCGGTTGGGAATTGCTCTCGTATTTCGCTAAGCGAATTCTTTAGAAACAAAAATGCTGCATATGAATTTAAGTGCGCCCACTTTTATAACATATTTTTTATACATACATTCTATAAAGATCATATATTTATTTGTTAGAAGAAAAGTTATTTTTCGATTATTTCTATATTTTTAATTTTATTTACAACCGTCATTGTCAATTTTATGAGCGCTTTATCATTTTAATGTCTTTGCTTTACACATTTTATGGCTGACTTTTATGATTTCAGCTTTCAAACTTGAGCTGCCAACAACCCACCATAGTTGTTGTTGTGCCATAACCACATTTTATGCCCAAAATTGTTAATGCTTTTTTCCCTGTAATTTATTTATTAGTCGCATCCGTCGCTACGAGGTATAATCGTAAATCTTTAGTGTGAGTGACTTTAATCAATGCTTTTGTTTACAACTTAATTTGTCGCGTTTTATTGCGTCTAATGGTTCAAACAAATTTTAAGCAAATTTGTGATTTTGAAAAATTTACATTTCGTGAATGCAAATGTGTGGTTACGAAGAATATTTTTTTTTTGGTGTCAGTTGCAAGTAGTGTGCATAAAAGGTATGCGAAACGTGGGCCTAAGTTAGCTAATCAATTTATTGCTTTATGAAATAATATTTGTGGAATATATTGGCTATTTATATATAAAAATATTTACGCTGCTCGTGGGCATCAACGATACTTCCGGTGACAAAGCTGAGAATTTATAAATACATAAATCTTACTACAACAAACAGCATTTCGAGGCACTAAAATCAATGCAATCGTTTTAGGTCAGCAAAATTTACCTCTGTCTTTGGTTGTAATCTAATCTTTTGTAGATTACAAAAAGGTGCTTCACCAAGCTTGTCTGATTTGTGTTATGAGTCTTGATATTGTCTCGTAATGTCAAACATGTAGCATCTGGACGGTTAGGTTTAGGTATAAAAAAAATTCCTTAGATCTATCAATTGGGAGTAAAAGAGCCCAGCGCTACAAAAACGAAAAATCGGTAGTTGCGTGTACAAAAGTCGTTTCGCTTTCAGACCATGACATTGTCGTTCAAACCAAACTAGCGGCTATACGAGAATCTGTTGACTATATACGGACACAATACCATTAACATATTCTGAGATATTCATCCAGCTCTAAATGCTCTTAAAAATTACTCAGAACCCGTTTTTAATTGCCGCAGATCACTCAAAAAGCAAGACAAAAAGATATTGCGATCGAGCTTTAAAGGATGGAAGTCTCTTCCTTTCTACTTTTGCGCCTTTTCTCAGAAGCCGGTGCGTGATGATAACAGCCAGATAGATAGCAAAGAAGTCTTTAATCGAGAATGTCGCTTAGGCAACAAAAAACGGAGTTCACTCATGCAAGCAATGATCCGGAGAGAGAAAGCAAAAATTTATATAAAGCCAGGTAGCGAAGAGCTTCGGGTTCATCTGGAATCGTATACAAACTTAGCAATTTCCCAAGCCATTTATCTCTTCCAAGGCCTTACTAAAGCGTAGGCGTGTGGGAACGGCAGCTTCAACAATTAATAACAATAACAATATACCATAACATATCACGAATAGCTTAAATAGTTGTACATGGTAGCAAGTAACATCTGTAAAGCAACCGACCATCTGCGCCTAAAGCGTAGGCAGTCCAACAAAAAATCTAATGAAGTTCTCAACCGACTGTTGAGACGAAACAATTTGCTGGTGCTTAACTACCTACACAAAAATGCCTTGCAATAAATTGAAAAGAAATACTTTTAATAAAAGCAAAAATTTAAAAGCAGCTAACAATTTTCATCATTTTCCACGGAAGATAAGTTTCCAATTCCGAAATTATTTCACACGGTAAAATAGCGTTTTGCTTAAAATATGATTTATTGCTTTCAGTCCGAAAAATCCAAAGTAAAAAAGCGCGCCCACTCAGACGCTGGTGTTAAAACTATTAGCCAATAAATGCCTGCAACATAATTGAAATTTTTCGAAAAGCCAAAGTTTCAGTGCAAACTTCGTTCGATTCAGTGCCACGCGATTGTGGACAGTGGAGCGCAAACAGGCGCAGGTGAGTTGGTTTTCGGCTGACTGCATTGACACTAACTAAAAAAGCGAACTAACTGACCAACTAGCTACCTGGCTACCTGCGCGCGCCCAACTCTATCAGCCAACACAACTTTGTTCGACGTCGCGTTGTTATTCAATACTTAACTGTCATTTGAATAGCATTAGTTTATGTTAATGGGAAATCGTTTTAAACTGGCAGTCGAGAGCATTCAACCGCGCTCAGTTAGCTTACTTAGTTTAGAACAAATGTCAATGAACAGCCAAAGCAAAGCGGCAATAAAGAAACTATTTAAGTAGCAGCAGCTGTTGCTCCCGCTTCGCGGCAAACCTGTTGCTAGTAGCACAGTTAATATTTTACTATGCAGACATAAGTCGCTGATTCTAAGTAACCATTTACTGTGCCTTGTCTCGTAAATCGTTGACGATTTCCAAAGAGGTGTTGAAGTGTAGCCGTCGGAAGAGCGCGCCGAGCGCACGCGTGGGTAGTTAAGCCACAAATTATTGCTTAGCAATTTACACAAATTAAACAGCATAATCGAATAGTGTCCACTCCGTTAGAAATAGCAAAGAAAGATGTTGAGTTACATTGATTAACCTGATTGTGAGCGCACAAAGAATTCTTTACAAGCCATTAACTCGCCCTAAACTCTGGCTATTACCACTTTTTTTGCCTGTGGAATTTCAAAACCTTTCACAAAGATCCAACAATTTTAAAAGCTTGACGCATAAATTGGAGAGTTTATCGTTCTACAAACACAAAAAAAAAAAAAAAAAAAGAAAAATTATAAACGCGCTGTAGCTTGCTTACGTCGCACGCTGTTGCTCCACAAGTGTCGAGTTTCATTCATAATTTCGTCAGTGATCAGCGCTTGGTTTGACTCGCCGCTCCAGCTTGCGTCAACCTTCCCGACGTTCATTCATTTCTTGCAGCGCTTCTTCAATTATGTACATACGTGTGCGCGTGTAGTGGGGAGCGCACAAAAAAATGCTTACACACCTATGTAAATTACTTCACTAAAATATAAGCTTACAACTTAAGCTTGGAAATGTCTAACAAGTAAACATATTTTTATACCCGAGCGCACTTGTGCACAAGGGTATTATAACTTTGTTCACATAACGGTTGTTTGTAACAGGCAAAACGAATCGAAAAGATAACTAGAATAAAAATTTAGTTATCTTAACAAAACTTGGTATGTAGGCTTCTTTTCAGCGTAGGACGGACGATATTGAAAATGGGCAAAATCAGACAATAACCACGCCTACCTCCCATATAACGGTAGTTTTCAGAAATACGAAAACTGCGCTACTGAAGCTTATGCACTCAAAAATTATATTTCCAATGATATTTAGACGAGAAATAATAATATTGAGGCGTATTCTGGTTTTCGTTCGAAACGAAATTTTGAAAATTTTGTATGAAAAATGATAGGAAAATTTCATGATTTTCGATTCGTACGAAAACAAGAATACGCCCCATTATAAATTTTTGGAAAATGGGCGTAGCCACGCCCACTTATGGTCACATGTGTATATATTGCTCACCGTCCCACCAATTTCTCCCAAACTTGGCACAGATGTTGGCCTTGGTACGGCATACCAAACAGCAGACAATTTTTAAAATCGGACAATAACCACGCCCACATCCCATATAACGGTAATTTGGAGAAAGACGAAATCTTCGATAAATCAGTAAATACTGAAGCTAGTTTATTCAAAACTGAAATAAAAAATAATTCTTTAGTAAAAAATACGTTTATGGTAAAATTTTGGAAAATGGGCGTAGCCCCGCCCACTTATGACGACATATCGCTAGCTTAGAGTGAAAAGTTGCTAAGTCCACTTTTTATGAAAACTCATATTTTGATATTGGAGGCTAGAGAAATTGAATACGCATCGTTTCGAAAATTATAAAGGTACTTGTTTTACTTTTTCCTCTTAATAAGCAATAAAAGGAAAATTTGCTAAGTCCAAAAGAAGCACCACAAATCCGATAAGGCCAAAATAATACGACATCTTTTAATAAATATCGAATCCTTCTGATTCTTATGGAGTTTTGCTTTGCTTTAAACGCGCAAAATGTCTGATTCAAAGTCTTGCGAAATAGTTAAAAAAATGGCTATAGAAAGATTTTTTCCTCTCCTGTAAAATTTTTAAAATGGGACTTAGCAACTTTTCTTTCTAAGCTAGCGATATGTGTATCTCTATAACCGTTCGATCAATTTGTACCAAACTCGTTACGGTTATTGTACTTGCCACACATAAAAGCAAAGCGTTGAAAATTATTGAAATCGGACTAAAATTGCGCCCACTTTTTTTATAACGGTAAATTTTATAAATGCTTGAAACTTTAAAATTTCTAAATTTAATGAAGCTAATTTACTCAAAATTGATACTAACAGCAATCTCTTGAAAATAAGTAAAATTGTTATGGAATTTCTATCGAAGATGTTTGAAATAGGGGTAAAACCACTCCCTGCTTACCATGTAGCGGTAGTTTTCGGAGAGCTGAAAAAACTATATTGAATACTTGCGCCGGGTATTTAATGTCCGTCCGAACTTAGACTTTTTTACTTGTTTTTATTTCCATTTTGTCTCCTGAAGCAAATTACTGTCAATTGGTTAATTCATATTTGTCTGATTTTTTGAATCTGAATGAGTGATCAATTTACATATATGAATTGTATACGATTCCTATTCATGTGAGGCTTTCTACAAAAGCGCAGAAAATCAAAGTTCGCATAAGCAGTTCGCAAAGAAGCAGTGATTATTTATTCATTTTATCCTCGAGCTATAATCTTTCAATACAGGAAATAACGGTTAGTTGGGATATGTATAAATTCTAAATTTTGTGACTTAAGTAAAAAATTTTAATCGCCTTCCACAAAATTTACTTAATTAAATTATTAGTTTATTTGAATATTTTCTCTTAAGTAAAGAACTTTACCTTTAAGATATTACTTCATACATTGGTTGCGAAGTGGGTGCAAACGCTGAATATATGAATGAATGAAGCATTTGACTAAATTATATCCTACTGCGAAAGAAGGGGTTTCAAGGATCATACAAAATGTCAGGAGGTGGCCAGCAGAAGGCAAATAATTTTATTTTGACAGTCCCAATTAAAACGAAACGAAATGAAGGTTCTGACGGTCTTACCTGTTATAGAACTTTTAATAGAACTAAATTAACAGCTTTCTCAGTCCTTACCCCTCAAAAAATCTACGCTTCTGAAAGTGATCAGATGTTGGCTAGATTAAAGAAAAATTAACTCGCACGGCAAGTAGTGCGGAGAAAGGCCCAAGAGAAAAGGCACCTATTTCCATGGTGCTACAAGAAACTTGTTTCAAGATTTAGCCTCAGCTGTCTTCTTTGGTCTCTAACCACCAGTCTGCCAAGTAAGTGTTCTGCTATGCGTCTTGGCTTTATTTAGTTATGCGTGCCAACACCTTGACCGCCCATTAAAAGTAAAATGAATAAACCAACCAACATTTATGTCGTTGTTGACATTTCTTAGCGAACAACGTACATAAAAGCGAAACTTGCAACACATACCCAGTAAAAAGAATACAAATAAACCAGAGCAATATAAGTAGAGCATTCAATCCAAGTAAATCGTATGACAACAGCAGTAAAAACATTATTACAATGTTACGAATAGCCCCGGCTGCAGATGCAACAGCGGACTTAAAAGTAACAAAAGAAATAATATAAAGAAACAAACAAAAAATTTGTGAAATACAGAAGAATGTGAAAATATGCAGCGTGAAAAATTCCAAGCACAGCATGACTTGTTGACAATAAAGAAGTAACATTAAACCGGGCAACATAAGAGAATGCAAGGAAGCTACAACAGCGAAAGCGAAGAAATAAAGATTCAGAGCCTTCATTGGAGCTGAGGCAGCGAAAGGATAGCGAGTGCAAGAAAAATGATGCAGCTTTAGTTAAGGCAATAAAGGCGACACAAAACAAACTTCATGGCTATGGCATGAAGCGAGCGGGCGTTTAAGGCTTGGAATGCGCCGCTCGCCGCTCACTTGGTTTGGCTTGGCTGGCAACACAGAGCGCAAGCAAATATGTGGCGAACAACTTACGACGCGAACAAATGTCGCAGCTCAGCGAAAACATGAAGAAAAACAAGAAAGCATAAGAAAAAATGCAAATGCTAACATCAGAAAGAGAGAAAACAAAGAATAACAATTGCAAAAAAAAAACCGCGTGCTGAAAGGGACAAAAATGCATACTTGCAACGTGAGTCATGCAGTCAGCAGTTGATTTCTGAGCATTTGATGGCGTTGGCAGCTGAATCTAGTGGTGATATACATATTTGTTGCAAAAAGTAAACGGGAGATATGAAAGGGTGTTGTAAGCAAAATTTATTGCACGGGCAGCGGAAAAGCTTGAAGTTTGCGGACAATTCGTTTTGGGCTCCATTTCAAAAACTTTAAAGTTTTAAGTATTTTTTATGAAATTTTTAAGATCTTCGGCGATAGCTAATATTTAAGAAAGCTTGTTACAGTTTTTTTTTATTAATATAAAAATTATTTTTAGAACTATCGGGTTCGAACTTAAAGCCTTAGCAAAAGCGCAGAAGGCAGCAATTTCGCCATACTCAATAATGATAAAATAAAACAGTTAGCTGACTACACATGAACGTATGTAAGTAAGGTAATTTCATATGGATAGCCACACAAGGCTAACATGGTGAACAACTCAATTTGCTGACGTCACATCGCATTAATGAAAAGATATCCAAATACTTTACTGTATACAGTAAGAGGGGAAAGGTGAAGCCAATGATGCCGGTAATAAGGTACGTATTTTGCAAATTAAAGTCGCAAAAGAGCAAAGTAAAAAAATAGTTCCGAAAAGGAAAAAGTGGGCAGCAAATGTCAAGCAATATTAACACGATTTTCTGCTACGATTAACAAGAAAACATATAAATACATATATATATATATGTGCACAGAAGCTCGCTTCAAGCCGAACAGTACTTACTATTCATATTGCAAAAAAATCGTTGCTACAGTAAACGTCAACAATGCATTGCCACAATAAATTCACGACGTCAACAATGGAACAAAAAACCAAAAACGAACGCGATTCACGAAACCGTAAAGCATAAAAATGGTTTAGATGCCTTTTCGACTGGGACTGGTGTGGGACGGGGAGGCCGGCATGCACGAAAACTGACACCACAAAAGACAAGCAGGCTGGAAAAGGCACAAGCTATGGCAGACAGCCAGCTCATTACCGCACAGTGCGGCCAGTGCGCAGTCGCAATAGCCGCCGGCGCGTGAGTTGCTAATTTACGAGCCGTAATAAAATTAATAAGGTTTAGCAAATACATATCAACACAGAATCAAAGAGGAAAGGGAGGCACAAAAGTGCCATCCGACGACAGTAGAGATGACGGTATCGCCAAAAATTTGCGCACAACTCCACCACTGGAGCAGTGTGAAGTCAAGCAAACCTAAAGCATTGCGACTCTTTGGCGGGAGGGGTAAAAAAATAAGCAGGTACAAGTATCTGTAAAAAAAGAAATTTTGTTCGCTATAATATTAAATTACCAGCGCAAATATTACGAATTTATTGGGTTGGATAGGCTCTGGTTGACAAGTTTCGAAAAAAAGGAGTATGACTTCAGAATTTTAAGGGCGCGAAGATTTTAGAATAATGATCTGTGCGAGCAACCAGTTGCCTCGTCGACCAAATATCAAAATCTATGGGTCAAAGAAATAAGCGCTTTACATGTTCGTCGTACGTGCAGAATACGTTATCATATAGTATAACTTATTTCTTTCTTAAGTTGACTTAAGCGCTTATTTCATTCGACCACAGAAATAATGGCAGATGGTAAATAGGAAAAACATGACAGATTAACTCACACCAGTAAGGATATCACGCGCCGTAATCTCAAATAAGTTAACTTTATTCCTCAGTCATATGTTTTAAGTTAAATTTGTCTAAAATTTATTCCACTTTTGAATTATACGAAATGGTGTAGCCTCAAGTCAGCATGCCTGTAAATATAGAAATATGTACATGTGTATATAATATATTTGTAAAAAAATATTTAATATTCACAAAAAAGGATACTCCGTGATTTAAATCGCTTAGCCGAGAATTAAATTGTGTTATTAATTGCATAATTTGGGTAGATAACTCGTTTAAACGGCGCCAACAATAATTGAATTAACGAAGCTATTTTTTATGAACGTCCTAATTTGCATTCTTGAAATGCCTGAAAACTTTATGGAATGTTGTTGCCAATGTTAAAGTGAAGCAAAATTATCAAAACCAATTGTAAATAAAAAATAAAAATAGAAAAATAAATTTTCTAGCGGAACGAAGACTAAGAACCTTGGTGCCAAAAGAAACACCAGGCGAAATATAAGAACTCATAAACCACCAAAAACTTATAAAGACACTTGGTCAGTGTCAAGGAATGTTTACAGAAATGTATTTAAAATATGAGATATTTTGCAGAAAATTAAATGTCACTTTTTTTTTAACGTGCCAATGTAATTTAATACTTCATATTATACATTTTTTTATTTGATAAGAGATTTTTTAATTTCCATACACACTTAATTTGACAACAAGAAATCTCTGCACCAATAAAAATGTTTATGTGACTCAAAAAAAAAAACACATAAAATCACTGAACGGCGCCAGCAACAGGAAAATCACACCTCCGGCAGCGATCGCAATAAATACGAAGGCTTGTTGTTGTTAACAGCTGGTGTGTGTTGCACAGCAGGAGGCGCCGAATGGGTTAATTGACTTGTTGTTAGCGCAATTATCGATAAATTGCCGCCAACCAACAATCGCATAGCAGTACCAAACAAAATGAAATACAATAAATAGACGCCACACTAAAACCGCTGAGGCTGCATAGAGTTTCAGGTGCGGGTGGCCCAACCTTTGCTGTTCCGCTCTGGCTGCGATCGCCAACCACCTGCTTGCCGAGTGTCGCGATCAATTAGCCGCTATTCAAGCAGCAAAATTTAATGCTCAGACTGCTTACGAATAGCTCACGCGTTATTACATCATTACAACTACTCAGTGGCGTTTGCATCAAATGCTCATTGATTGAGCAGCCGGCGATCAGAGGCTGCCTGCTGTATCAACGATCGTGTCGATCAGCGCTCATTAAAAATCGGTAACTTGCTAATTTTGCCAATTTAGTTTGCTTCAACGTTTATTACTTTTGCATTAAGCGGCGGTAAGCAATACCTATCTACTCTTTTTTATTTTATTTTTATTTTATAATATATGTGTATTATAAATGAATATCTTTTTGCGCACTACGAATACGCAAAGTTAAGAGCTCTTTTATGAGCCAATCACGCAGCAGCTTATAAACTGGCTCTTAAGTGTTTATTATTTATGCATTGACGTACGTTGGTGGCACGCACATCGTTTGCTGCGTTGCCTTTTATGTTCTGATCTAAATAATTAAATATTTATTTATTTTAGTCGCTAATTTTTCGAAACTAAATTGCTCTCGCGTTTCCTTTTGCTCATCTTAAAATTCTAATCAAAAATTATTAAAAAGCCATAAAAATTTATACTAAAAATTGACTGCCTTTGTGTGACTTAAGTGGCAGTTAAAAAGAGATATAAATAAGATGAAAGCTTTTTAGATACTCGTAGTTGTAGGTAGATCAGAGTCAATTTTAAGCAGGTTATTCCAATCTCTGTACAAACGAAAGTTGAAAAAAGGAATAGAGAAAGTGGAATAAAAGCTTTATTACAGCCAGAGTATAATAGGGAGGATATGGAGGTGTTATTTTCCAACGCCCTTCAAACTTATGCCACAGTAGGCATTTAAAATATTGTTTAATCTAATTTATCCGTAGAGTACTAATATTAGTTGATTCGAATAACACTGTTTATGTTTTGTAGCACAGTTCATTGAAAATGTATTTTTTTTATATAACTTTCAATATTTCAATAATCACAAACCCGCATAACTTTTGTTTTTGTTTTCCTTAGCAAATGTTAAAATAATTTTTGTTTTTATATTAAAATAATAACATAAGCCCAAAACACAATATAGCAGTGGCAGTGACAGTTTTAAAATCAGCTGATACTGCTAATATTGGCGGTCACTGCCGCAGCAAATACAATACGGCGTTGTCAATGACCGCCTTTCTTTGACATTCTCTTTTGTTTGTTAACATTTTTGTTGTTGCCTTTTAGGCTTCAGTGATATAAACAGAAGTTGGCTGCGTTTCATTTACGTCAAATTCACCATGCGAAGTTTGCTGCGATGAAGGCAGTGGCAGTGAATTTAGAATTTGGGCTAAACTGAGCAGTGCTGCTAGCTGCCACTGCTGTATTTTGAGTCGCTTCATTGGACACCACACTTTCTAAAAAAACAGCTGATTTCGAAAAAGTTCCGCTGCCACTGCCACTGCGTTATTGCATTTTGGGCTATATGAAAAATTTGTTGACGATTGATGCATTAAAATTTAAAAACATCCAACCTCAAGGTACCTCTTTTCTTTAAAAAAAAACTTCTGTGTAGCGCATACTCTTAGCTCCAAAGCTTCCGTTCAGAAATTTCCTTTGCATGTTTTCCGCATCATTTTCTTCGAAAAATTCTTTTCTTTCTCAATAAATGTCACAAGCAATTCCTCTTTACTCATTTTTCATCCACTGACAAGCGAACAAGCAGCCACACAGATACCCAAGCCCACATAGAAAAAACATTCAAACAAAAATGCGCACCGAAAAATCTTTCTGATTTCGAAATTCACGCGCGCTGTCGTACGGCCTACTGGTCGTAACCGACACATACACACACACATACATACATAGATGCACGCGCGCACATTTATAACAAGCGGTAAATTTAATGAATTTTTAAATAATTTATGCCAAAATAAGGCAGCAGCAACAACAACTGGCGCGTAACTGCATTAGACAGGCGTCTATGTAGTCACTACCACGCTTCTGGTCTCACATGTGGAACCGCACCACATGTCAGCGCTTTTCTTAACGCCATCCTCCTGTCTACTAATAAAAATCATTTATTATTTAATAATTTTTAAGATTTAAATAGGCCATTACAAAAGCTAAATATGTTGCCAAAAACTTGGGGTACATGCAATCAGATTTTTTTCGGAGCAACTTAGGTCCGAATCGACGCATATTTTTATTTTAGTTAAGCGTCAAATATTTGCTTCCAAACACACATTTTTTCCAAATTATCTTTAAAATTTTTTTTGTGCCATAACTCAGTGGAAGGTGCCGTGGTGTTTATGAAAGAATTAAAAATAATATGTGTGACAGGCAGGCTGGGGCGTGTGGCCACGTTCTCGCGCTCTCGTGCATTAATTGTGTTGTAGCGTGAAAATGAGGAAAAATAAATTTCCAATTCGCTTTTCATGTGCATTTTTAGTCGCTTAATTTATTGACTTTAGCGCTTTGCGGCCCATTTGATGGCTGGCAATTTTCTCGGTGGAGAAATCATACAAGCAATAAATGTCTACAGAACAACAAGTGATAAAAATATTTTCTAGGATCGATTATTTTGGTGTGTTTTGTGATTGTTTTTGTAAATTTTTGTGTTGCAGTTTTCATACAAATTTAGTGGCTGCTAATGCACTTCCGTTTGGTTGCCCGTTAACACTTTGAATTTGATGTGTCGTAATTTTCAATTATTGTAAACTTTATTTCATGTCTGCAGCTAATTTAAAAATTGCTCAATATTTCTTTGTTTATTTTTCCGAAACAGTGAATATGCGGTGCGGAAGCGGGCATCGCAAGAAATTATAATTTTTTTCTTGCGCCCGCTATCAAATTTTATTTTAGACAATTATCTTGTATATATAAGGGGACTAGAGATTTCCTTCTTAAAGCTTGAACCTTTTTCTCAACATTATCAAAAAGGTAACCATGCATTAGTAGCCACATTCGAAGGGGGCTCAAGGCTGAGGAGTTTAGAAATGTAAGGTCAAGCACCTCTGTCATGAATAAAAATCCCTACTAAAATTTAGAGGTTTATTTGCTGACAAATTCTCGGCCAGCGATAAAGTTTCGCAATAACATTTAGTTGTTTAAGGAATGGCGACAATTGCAAGTAAACAAATATTTGCCACCAAAACTGCAATGAAAAAGATTCAATGTCGAGGTCTTTATTTGCATATTTTAAGGTAATCTCGTTTATAAATGGAAAGCAGTTATCTTCAATTCGCAAATATCTTCCCTGCGCTCACATTATCTTTCTTTATAATCTGTATGTATACCGAAACTTGCTTCCATTTCAATTTGCAATATTGTGTAAATAAAAGCAAATTTAATTTATTGCGCCCGATTTGCATTTGAATCATTTGCAAAAATCTTTTCTTTCCCTTCAAGAAAAAATATTATTTGCTTAATCGATTTAAACCGGTTTTCGCGAGCTGCTTTATTTAGAAAGCAGCACAACTGGCCTTGACAGATAACAACTTTGTGACTCGCAAAAAAAGCGCGGTACGTAAGCACTAATAGCAAATTAACGACACTAAACGAAATAGTTTATTGAATAATGAAATCGTCATAAAACAAACAATTAGAATAGCAAATTGGGCGAGTAATTTGCGTAGATATATAGTACATACATATTGAAGTACATACATCATTCACGCCACTAATTAAATAAGTGGATTTAATTGTTGAACTTTCGCAAAGTAAATCCGACCCTCTAGAGAAGTCCGAGCATTCAAAATTTTTCCTAGCTCGCTGAGCTCCTTTTTGTTAAGCCAAAGCTACAGACGCTTAGGGCTTGCTCTGAAATCTCGCTGGGAAACGAATGACGAGAACATCAACTTTCCTACTGGGCACGGGTGCAAATTTCACGCTCATTACTTTTCATTTGCGCAAAGCTCAATGAATCGCGGCTAAACTAAAGCACTCAAGCAAATATTTCCACATCTTTACGTACTCTTCTTCAATTTTGGGCACTTTTTTAGCGGTGATTCACGATCATGGCAAATTGATTGAGTAATAAATGCGTGCGGCGAATAATTGCGTCCGTGGACGTCGTCGCTTTTGTCAAGTTGACAGTTTTCATTCAAAAGCGACGAACAGATCGCAAAGCAAAGCATCATATCCGCTAGGCGTTGACACGCGTGCACTCGTTGCGATTTGCGTGCAACAATGAATACACGCTAGAGCTGACTACTACATCTACATACTACGCAAAACCAACAAATTAAGCTTAATTGCTCAAACAGTAGACAGCGATAATGATGAAAAGATCAGCAGCTTTTGCCACTATAGCTAGTAAAAACTTAGCGAGCATCTACAATAAATGGCATTGATAGTTGCAAGCAGCTGCCTTTTTAGGCGGCCGTAGCAGCGGTGGGGCTTTCAAATTACGAATGTTTTATTCTTGCTCACAACAGGAATGCAGGCTTCGGCAAGCAACCACTGTATTTATTATTCCACTTCTGAATTAGTTTTGCTCAAGCAATTTTTGTATTCCAATTCTGAATTAGTCTTTCTAAAAAACTTTTTGTATCCCACTTTTGAATTTTTTTGTTTGCTTCTGCTGCAGCCATTGTCTACCTTAAACGTTTCGTTGCCCACTCGCGGTTGCTTCCCAGCACATTTATGCACGAACCAGTGGGCATATATGCATGCACATTTTTTTATTGTGTGTCAATGCGTGTGTGTCTTGGCTCCACATTGTGCTGCATGCATTATGCGGCAAACGGGCAATGTACGCACGCGCCACTACTGCATTGATACCTATGCCAGTATTGTTGTGGTTTTTGTGGTTGCTGCTGTTGCTCGCTGGCTCATTGTTGCTGTTATAATGTTTTGTGTGCTGCATTTTTCGTGCAACATCCTTGTCACTGGCGCGCCGAATCGTGTAGTGCAGTGTAGGGTCACCAAAAGGGTTAAACAACTTCATAAGTGGCATATTACGCGCATTCAAGAATCGTTTGCTTAAGGCAAATGTATTAAAAAGTGAAGGATTGGTGTTAAAAGGTCGAATTGCGGGTTAAATGCCTTTATGAATTTGCTCTATGGGACGATGAGGTGGATTTTCGATGAGGGTAAATGAAATGTGCGAGATACAGATTTTAAATGTTCAAAGAGGATTGCGCTCTAGCATTAGTCCCCATACATAATTTTGTCTAATTCTGGTAGAACTCAGCCAACTTTTGAAACAGATAATTCAATAAAATGTGAAATGTACTACCCAAGCCTTTCAAATATTAAATTCTCACTCTATTTTCTCTTCTTTTTCAGTTAATCTTCTACGCAGTATGCTTCTGCTCAGCCTTTGCAGCTAACGCAAGGACTCATATTGTACAACAACAACAAAAGCGTGAGCTCGGATTGAAAAAAGACAAAGGTGAGTGCCACAAAGATCGTTGAAACAATGGGAAGAGTCCATTTCCTCAGCGCCAACTGGGTAATAATACAAATTAACAAATATAAGATAAAAATAAAAGCCTAAAAACAAATGGTATCGATATCAAGAACTGAGTAAAGCAAATACAAAAAAAAGTAAATTCAATAGGACTGTGATTTCCAATGCAGCTAATTGCATATCCAATAGCAACAGCAGCAATATAGGTCTCAACAACAGTTGAGTGGCTCCACGCCGATGCTAAAGCAGCACTGATAAATCGCCTCCGCCACACAGCGAGCGCTACAGACAATGGGCAGCAATAGCTCGCCAAGTGATCATTAAATAAGGAAAATATTGATTACAAAAATGTAGATAACAATTAACAGCAGCAACAACCACAGTGAGGCAAGCAAAGGCAGTCAAATGGAATAAAATATAAAGAAAATAAATCTAAACGAGGCGAATGCAAGTCGCTGAGCAATTATTGGCGCTCGATGTGATTTTTTATTTACTCAAATAAATCAAAAAGGCGTAGAGCTGAATGCCGCGAAGCAGGGCAGCATTGTTGCTGCAATATGTAAGTAGCTGTCGTGTAGCTACAGTGAAAAATTATCGCGCTGGCGCATCACAGCAACGAGGCGATGCATACTTTTGCAGTTGCAACAACCTCGGCAAAAAAAAAAAAAGAAGAAAATGCATGCAGGTACAGTGCTGCTCAAGCGCGTCGATCGATCGCTGTGTGCGCATTTAACCGCATCAACAGGGACTGCCGCTGCTGGCCCATAATGATGGCAATAAATGCAATAATAACAATAAAAAGTGCATTGTTTGTACTTACAAGGATACGGCCAATGATGCCGCCCCATTGCAATTTAGCTTAGCGCTGTCTTTTTACGAAATTCCGCCATTTTTTTTGCCACTCTAAAGCGAAATTGGCATGTGCAACAACTTAAATTAAATGTTGCACAGTACGATTGCGCTTACCGATATTAAGCACACAGGTAAAATGGCAGGGTGTGGATTTTGCACTGCGTGGCATTGTGGCAAATATTGCAAGGCGCCCAGAACTAGGCTACGCGAAGAAATATAAAATTTCCTCGTATTTTTACCAGCATTTCTTATGTAAGCAACCTAGGTTCCGGAATGGTGCGCCCAGCTGCCGAAGTTGCAAGCATTTCAATTATGTGGCCAACTTATCGCCTTTGCAGCATCGCTGGCCCAACAATTTGTAGCGTCTTTCGGTTGAATGGCTCGCAACAGCTGCAGCGACAGTAAATTTTACTGCTTCTTTGCCCACATTCTTTGCATGTTTATGCATGAAATTAATTCCCAAATCAAAGGCAAGACCTGTGGGAAGCGATTATTTTTGCAATCCGCGATTCATGAATTTGAATCTTCGAGAATGTGGAATGACTTCTCCTCTCCAGAGCCCACTTTTGCCGCTTTGTATTGCTTCTTTTCTCTTATGTTTATCTTTTGCTTGTCAAAGCTTGACAAATTACGGTAATTAATTAAAAACTCTGTACCGGTTATCTGCTACTGCTGCCTGGCCTGTTTTGAGTGGATCTACTCTCTTTGCACCTATCGTTCGCAGAAATTGGTTTGCAAAAGAAAGAATTATTGAATTTGGTGGCATTAACTTGTAAAGAAGAAAAAATTTTATGGGTATTCATCTGTACATGTAAATGCCTTGTAACCGCGTAAACCTCCTAAATAAACCGGATTTTCATACAAAATTAAGTAAGTTTACGAGGTTTACGTGGTTACGAGGCGTTTACGCGTTTAGATGATTACCCAACTGTTCTAAAAGCTCTAAGAGTAAAGCTTGCCTAATATATTCAACTATTCAGCTCAGCATTTCGCTATTCAGCTCAATATTTTGCTATTCAGCTTGACATTTCGCTATTCAGCTTGACATTTCGCTATTCAGCTAGACATTCCGCTATTTACTATTTTTTAATCGATATGTTCATTCATTTGATGTTTATGCGGCTATATGTATTTGACTTTTTTGAAGCTCCACTAAGTTTATGTCAAGCTTTTTTTATATAAAAGTTCGGTATTTTATCATTCTAGTTTCCTTAAATGGTCTTCTGTGCGCTGCACACATAAACTTCGAAGTATTCAGCGCAGTACTTAACTACTCAGCCAAATTTTTGAGCTATTCAGCGCTATTGTTTTTACATTTTTATTAAATACAGCTTTATTAAACATATTTCCACTGCGTACTTTAACTGTTTATTCTTTTGTATTCAATTCAGCACAACTCAGCTCCTTAAATATTATATGCCCAGGTCTGCAAGTTCTTATTTAATAAGAATACTTGCTATTTCTTTTTATTCAATCTATTCAGCGCATTTTTACCGCTTTTTGTTATAATATTTAATCACGCTAAGTCTATTTTCGTGTAATTCAGCTTTATTCAGCGCAGTTCAGCTCTTTTCAGCATTGTTGCGAATTAATTCTCTTCACATCGTAATATTCAAATGTTGTCCATTAAATCTAGCGCTGGACCATCGCATAATTCAGCAGTTATAATCAGCGCTAATGTGTTTTTTTTTCACAGAATTTCATTGCAGAAAATGATTTATTGGCTGACAAAGCCACAAGCTTTTATTTTACTTTTAATTTAGTTCTATTTTTTCTGGAAACTATATAAATAAATGCGTGTTGCTGGAGCTAATTATGATTATTAAGTTTACACACGTACGCTAGATCATATGTACATAAATATAAGTTTAAGAGCTTACAAATGTTTTACATAAAAGCCAAGCCATTTTCAGCTGTGTGAAATTAACTTGTAACTGCATTGGCCAGCTCCGCGCGTTGTTGTTTATGAAAATATTTGTGTTATGGTGTCCTCAAATGACAACTACATACTAAATTACTAACATTTTGAACTTTTTGTTAGTTTTTTTAACATTTCATCTTCTAATTTCACTTCCTCTCTTTTTCCGCTTGCTGCTTTGGTGGATGCTCACAGCTCAGACTGGGCGGAGGGCAGCGAAGAGAAAAACACTAAGTTGTTTATAATTTCATGGTAACAGGAACTCAATTAGCCGGGTTCAAAGTGTTGTTGGCAGTGTGAAGAGTTGAGTTAGTACGTTCTTCACCTTTTTTTTATTTTTTTTTCGCATTCTTTCTAGTCCCTCACTTAATGCCTCGTAGAAACTAAAACAGCGCCAATAGCGAAGTAAAATTTTCAGCTGAAAATACGCGAATTAATTTTTGCTTGGCTTGCGTATACAAACTAATTATATGTTTATTAACCTGCATAGGTTCAAAGCTACAAGGCAATGGCAGATGAGCAGCATAAATGAAGCAAAAAATTAAGATGAATATGAAAATTACATAAAAGCCGCCTATTAAGAACAATAGTTTTGAGAAAAAATAGGCGGTTTACGATTTGTTTTTCTAGAATTTGCCTAATTATTATTGCTGAGCATATAGGATGATGTAAATAATGATACACTTAAGACAACTTCTAAGCGAGCACGAATAAGCGCCTTAAGCAAACCCTACCGCAGCTCTTAATGCGTCACTGTACCTTTTCTTTCCAATTTAAAATAGTTTTAAATAATTTTCTTGCAAATTTCATTAACTCCTCACATACATGTTCCCTTAGTACTTAAATATACTATATGTCTAATAGCCAAAACCAGCTCCTCTCGCCAGCAGCCTTGCTTCATCGCTGACTCACTTCACCATTTATTCATTCATCAATCCATTCATCCATGCATTGCTTATGATGCAGCTCGAACCATTCAGCAATTTTTCAGTTATTTTTTAATGCATTTCCTTTAATTAACTCATACCGTTGCCTCATTATCCATTCCTTTGGTACGATGCTTCGTATGCTCTTCTACCCTGACATTGTACTTAATTTGGTCCAGCAAATGTTTCGCCGCAAAGCCTTTTTAGCCGGCTGTTTCATCGTTTGCATTCTCGCACGTTCTACATCAACTGCTCAACTGCTGGCCGTTTCATTGATGCCTCATCGACGTGCGGACGCTCCTGCATCCTCCGCTTCTAATTGCGTTCCAGTTCGTCTCGCAATTCGATGCCGGTAATCAATGAGCGATTTCCGTTTGCGGCAAGCTGTGACTCCTCGCAGAAGTGCTTTCAAACTAAAGCCATTGCAGCAGGCTACCGAAATCGCATAACGTTTAAAGCAAAAGCGGTCGCAGTTGCGCAGTAAAGCAACAGATTATTAAATTTATATTAAATATTACCGAGATTCATTATTTTTGATGCAACAAATACCGCTGAGTCATACAACAAAAGATGGCCTTGGCAAAAATGTTTGCTAACATATCTGATCTTCCTCTTCTTTTTTGACGTTGTAACCCCCTGAGTGATTTTGGCTGAGTTCAACAAGGCACGCCAGTCGTTTCTCTTCTGTGCCAACTAACGCCAACTGGAAATTCCAAGTGAAGCCAAATCCTTCTCCACATGGTCTTTCCAATGCAGTAGAGGCCCCGCTTTTCCTCTGCTACCACCAGCGGGTTCCGAATTAAATACTTTCAGAGCTGGANTCAAATACAGCTGAGTCATACAACAAAAGATGGCCTTGGCAAAAATGTTTGCTAACATATCTGATCTTCCTCTTCTTTTTTGACGTTGTAACCCCCTCAGTGATTTTGGCTGAGTTCAACAAGGCACGCCAGTGGTTTCTCTTCTGTGCCAACTAACGCCAACTGGAAATGCCAAGTGAAGCCAAATCCTTCTCCACTTGGTCTTTCTAATGCAGTGGAGGCCCCGCTCTTCCTCTGCTACCACCAGCGGGTTCCGAATTAAATACTTTCAGAGCTGGAGCGTCGGAATCCATTCGAACGACATGGCCAAGCCAGCTTAGCCGCTGTGTTTTGATTCGCTGCACTATGTCCATGTCGTTGGAAAGCCCATACAACTCGTCGTTCCATCGTCTGCGGTACTCGTTATCGCCATCGCTATCGCCATCGCCAACGCGTTAACATATCTAATAGCCTGCCTTAACTGTCCACAGCACTTAAATTTTCGCTTACTTTTTTATCTCCCCAATTCCTTTATTTCAGAGCCATGTCGATGTCAGCGTAGTCAATAACCGCCACGGGCTTGTAATTCTCAACTGGTTTACGTTGTACCTATGTACATAATAGAGTTGTTTGGCTCATATTGGTGTCTCTTTCGCTCCTATGGCATATTTCTACCCAATTTCAAAATCTATTTCCTAAGCCCTTTTTATTGTTGAGTGAAATATGAATAAATACAACGGGTAAAAAATCACGAAGGGCTTTATAAAATCGAAAAATCGCGATTCTTCAAAAACACCCTCGCTTGTGGTTTCATGCACAATACTTTGTAAAATCTTTACCATCCGCGTCAATACGATGCACGTAGATAATTTCAAATCTCTTAACCAGTTCATTCCCAAGTTTTCTTTTACACAAAACGCAATTCCCTTGAACCTATAGACCGCTATGGTCCAGTCATCGTTCAATTTTTTTGCTTTATACTTGTTGCTGTTGTTGCTTTTGTTGTTGCGGTAGCTAATGTCTTCGGTTTGTTAACTGGCTTCATTGGCTTTTTAACCAGTTGATGGCCTGTCACTTTATTTTATTGCCAATCACTGGTAGCCCAATGGCGCCGCTGTTAAGCTTTTCTAATTATTATTTTGCCTAAATGTAAGCTTGTTCGCTTGTTTGTCGCTGACTATAGCGAGTGTCAGTTTACATGCTGTTAAGCAGTGATTTTGTAGTTTTTATTATTTGGTCGTTCTTTCATAGATATTTATGCTAATCTCAAGACATCGATTTTCTCTGTAACATTTTAATATTTATTAATTTAATATTCAAGTCTTCATCCGCTTCTCGCCGTCTTTCTTTGTTTGCCTTCTGAGCGTATTTAATCGCGCGCACGATTTAATCATCGCATTTGCTGAATACTCATTTCATTGGCAACCCTATCGACCACGCCTCTTATACAGCCCCTTTATTTTCGATGTGATGGACAACCAACGGCTACTGCTTTTGATTGATCAGCTTTCAAT
Organism: Rhagoletis zephyria; assembly: GCF_001687245.7. Lineage (NCBI taxonomy): Eukaryota > Metazoa > Arthropoda > Insecta > Diptera > Tephritidae > Rhagoletis > Rhagoletis zephyria. Next base: position 64,119 of record NW_016158164.1, read on the forward strand.
TTGGTACTTTCGCTCTTAGTTGCGAGTACTGCCCCCTTGTTTGCTTTTCCTTTATTTAGGAAAACAAAATTTTAATAGGCAATTACAAGGTTTAGTATTTAGCCAATACTTTCGATGCCGGAACTAATTCGCATATAAACCAAGACATTTTGTCAAAAATTACTGAACACAATTAAGCGTGAAAATTTTGATCATATTGCAGTAATGAATTCTTTTCAGGCGAAAGCATGTCTAATAACATTTGAGATCGTTATAAAGTTCATGGGAAATGTATAAAAGAAGAAAGCTTTTGAATTTCAACTGCTTTCCGCAAAGAACTCTCAGTCCAATGGCAGTAAGTCTTAAGCAAATTTAAAATGGCGATATATGTATATATTTTTGTACTTAAGTTCTAAACTTTACTTTCAAAAAGTTCTTTAAAGCTGAGTTGCGTAAGTTACAATCGAAAATCAGAAATTCACTTCGGAGAAACTTTAAAGTCAAGATATCGAAGGTGAAAGCTCTGTAAAAAAAAGTTAAAGCCTTTTACAAACTTCTAAAACTTAAAAAAAATTTAAGCTCAGCAAAAAGGCGGGAGAATCTCTGTATAAACTTCTAAAGCTTAAAAAAAAAACAGTTTGAACTCAAAAGGAACCTTCAAATGCACACATAAAAACAAACTTTATTGTCTGAAAGCTCAATAAGTCCGGCGGAAAGCTTTTCTTTTATTTTTTGTTAATATGAAGCAGAGTTAGTTACTTCATAGGTGCGCGAGCAAAGCTTTTAAACTTTCTGTAAAATAATTGTTTAAGATAAGAACATAGTAAAAGTTTTCTTAGTCCAAAAGTTATAAAAATCGCAAATTAAAGCTTCCTTTATAGTTCACATTGACGCACACATGTTAAAGACTTCCCTTGACTAGCAATAGCATAAAATATTTGAATAATATTATCAGGTATTTCATCGATTTTAGCAAAAATTACTAAGTTGACGTAGTGAAATTTCAAGAAAACCTTTTAAATGTTTAAAATCAGTCGCGACCAAAACATATCCGTTAGGAAGAACTGTTTAAGTAACTCTCTGATAAATTATCTAAGCTTTAAAAAATTGCTGGAGTCTCAATTAATAAAAAGGATGTTTATAAAACTTACCGAAAATGCTTAAAGGGACAAGAAAAGCTTTTCAACTATAATGGTTTTAAGCAGGGATTTTCAGAGAAAGCTTTTACCCTGTGGGCGCCTATATCTGTACCATCCAAAATACGTTATATGTAGACTAGATGTGGGCGCGTGATATCGGGACCCACGGTAATGATTTCAAATTGGCCCGGATGGGCGGTATTGGGAAGGGACGGGACCGATAAAACCGCAACCTATTCAGATTCAGAAAATCTTCATTAAAAAATATGTATGAAATGTGGATTTTTTATGTTTTATTGAGACGAAAACGAACAGCAAAGTAAAACACAATAATCGGAGGATGCCAGATTTTTCATTATTATTTTGCTTTTTTAATTAATTTAAAACAAATGTGCATTTTTCTAAGTGATGGATTTCGGGACCTACAGGGACCCGCGGTACAATTCTGAAAAACGTCGGTATGGGCGGGTTCGGGACTTAAAAGATGTCTCGGCAGCCACTCAGGAAACTTTTCAAGAACGCCCCACTTCAGAATTTGATTGAAAAACACCCTATCTCATAATTTGGTTGAATAACGCCCTATCTCAGCACATTTTCAATGAATTTTCAGTTTAGATAAGACGTTTTTCCACTAAATTCTGAGATATGGTGTTTTTCGATTCGAATTCTGAAGTAGGGCGTTCTTGGAAAGTTTTCTGAAATAGGGCGCTTTCGAACTGGCTGCCGACATAGGTCGATCTTCCACTGAGTGTCGATTTGAGATTTCGAACTAATTTAAAAATTTAATCAAAAAGTGTTATATTATGCACTAAAATGTCATATTATTTCATTTAACTTATTTCCTTGAAAGCCTAGCGCAGCTTTTCAACGTTGAACATGAGAATTTCCAACAAATAAGTTACACCAAAAGCGGCTTGTACGGTCCTCATTACTTACAACATTACCACCTTTTCTTTTGGATTTTTTTTTTCCTGTATAAGTATTTCATTGGAAAAGCTCTATTTCCCACCACGCAAATCCAAAAATTGCCTACCGCAAAAGGCCAGCAACACCACACGCTGGCCATTTATCTTGTAACTCATTTGCACTTTACTGCCAAAACACTCATTTATTTGGCTTGGCATGTCTGTGGGCAAAAACAAAAACCCCCAAAATAAATAGATAATTTACCGAAAATGAAATAAGCTAAACACCTACAAACTTGCCACAATCGCCAACGGCAGCCAAATACATTGCAACATATGCAGGTAAAATTGCGAAAAAAAACAACGAAAAAGCAAACTAAAAAAATATTGAAAATAAATTGTCGATTTTCACAAATCGAAATCTGCCACCACTCACGCCTTCGGCAGCAGCCTTCAACGAGCTATAAATGAGAAAATCGCATTGCCAACTATTTGCAGCAGCAGCTGCAATGACAATAGCAACAACGAAAAGAGCAATAAAAGCGAGTGCATGCAATTGCAATGACGAGCGGCTGGCGGGTGACGGCTGATGGCTGATGGTGGCTGCAACGGCGGCGATGTGCCAAATATGCGGCTGCACAATGAGTCATCGCTGCGAGCATTAGTAATGAAAATGGCAATAACAAGCAACAACAACAATGCCAGCTGATGACTATAACGACCCACAATTGCAGCAACAATGGCAACAACAACATTGACACAGCAGATAAATGGCATTTCATGCGCTGCGTGGCAAGGCTGCCGGCGCTGCTCGCACCGCTGACTGGCTGGCAATAAGCCGAGCAAACGAGCCAAATGCGAGTGCAAAGTGTGCAATTTATTTAATAAATAAAATAAATGCGGCATTGCTGTTGTTGTAGCTGCATTGTGTTGCCATTATCTGCGCACTTGTGTCGTTGAGCACGCGTGTGAGTGCGCCGCGGCCTGTGGCAACAACTTGTTAGATTTGCCACACACATGCGCTGCGATTCCAAGTAAATTGGTAGCAACATTTTTCTCTTGCCGCAACAAATGGGCATGCGAAGGCAACAACAATAAGATGTGAAAAAAAATTGTTGCAGGGAAGAAAAGCGGAAAAGTGGAAAGAAAGAAGAGCAGCGTGGACAATGGCTTACGCGTGCGCACAAATATAAATATGAACACACTCGTCCGCTGCCGCTGTGTGGCATAAGCGGCGCACTTGTTGCTGCCACAAAGGCAAAACGTAAAAAATTGTGTGTGTGTGTGT
>NW_016158164.1:71003-136562 GCF_001687245.7 Rhagoletis zephyria
GGCGGTGTAAGCCCGCCGTTGAGTGCTGCTTTCATTTGCTGCCGTTCAGGACATCGTCCAGTACTTAACGAACGCTGCTGGCCATCGTTCGTTGGTAATTTCGCAATTCTGTGTCTGAGCGGGAGCTAGGGAAAAAATGCAGAAGAGGTAGACGCCAAAGTGCCCAACAGCCATTTCCTAGCAAACAATCAAACCAACTGGACAGCCGGCATAAAGGTAGCGCATTCTGAGCAAACATCAACACTCTGCTCCTATGGGTAGCAATCGATCGGGAAACTCAGTGGCAATGACAGTGGCTGCTAAGTTGACCAGGACGGCGCAGACAACAACAGCACACCGCAGCACTTCATCAATTTTTATGACTTTTAAATGTTATGCTGGGTGCAACATGCCAAAGTGCTATGGCGAATAGCAACAACAACAACTCCCGAACCAACACTTTATTTAGTAAGATTCACAGTTGAAGCAACAAAAGTAGGAAGTTAAAAGCCCATAATATGGATGTTGTAATTGTAAAGCGAAGTGGCAAATGGTCTGTGAGACTTTGGCAAGCGAAATAGAAGCGAAACATTTCAGTAATCAAAGCGAGGAGAGCTGATGCGACACAGTGGGGCAAAGTCGGGTGGTTTAGAGGAGTCTTAGATTAAAAACTTTCCTTAGAAGATCTTTTTTATTTGTTATAACTTATAAGGAAATTGGACTGTGAATAGGCCAATCGAATGAGCGAAAATTATTTGTAATTGTACATTTCTCAGATTTGCTGCTTAGTAATTTTTTATATCTGGCTTTATCAACCTAAGTCCGAGACATGTCATACATGACAAGGCCTAGACATCACATAGGTCAGTTGGGTCTAAAGAAAATTTTCTATTAAAGGCTGGAAGCCGCTAGAGCGAGTGAAAAGAACTGTAGGTTCAATCACAATCCGCCTACTACACAGGACCACAGGAAAAATTGGAAGTTTTTTCAATGAACAAGATTGACGGTCTATATGCAAGGTGTTTATGCGCGAATGATAACACCGGGCGCCTAAATGCATGCTATGCACTGCTGCATGTGCAGAATTTGCCTCTACTTAATTTATGAAATTTTTGCATATGCACTTCTCAACTACCATCTAATAAAGCTTTCTCAAGTAATAAATTGATGGCACTTCAAAGTATGCTCGGCCTGGTCTGATGCATCCTCCGGACAGTGTTGCCGGAGTTTTCGGAGAGGTGGTAACAGATGGTTTCCATTGACCATGAGTTATTCACAAGGTGTTGCCACATTGATAATTTATGAATGCTACCGATTCAGGTTTTTATCGCCTTTCAGGTGCTAAACATAGACTTTGCAATTTTTACTTGACGTGAAGATATTGTTCCCTTTGTCAAATCGTAGATCCAGTTAAGATATATGGTTCCAAGATACCAGATAAATCCAAGAAACCACCGCTGGTGTATTTTCAGATTCATTTTTTCTAAAAAGTTACCTCTGCATGGCTGTTACTCAAAAAACACGGAGATGTGGCCTTGAATGGATTGAAAATAAAATAGGTGGAGAAAAACGAAGCGTAGCCAATAACAAACGCGCTACGAATACCCCCGATAACTTTATTCCGCCGAACTCTTACAGGTTTATCGTCTATCTTCAGTTTGATTACTTTTAGAAGGAAGGTACTATTCGCTTCAATACTTGCCCAATCCCCGGGCACAAAGCTGAGAATTCGAAAAAAAGAAGTGAACAGCGTTGCGGTCTCCAGCGCACACAACCACATCAGATGATATACATTTGCCTTGGCTCAATAAAATAAACAAAAAAGGAAAATTAAGAAAAAAAAACAAAATAAAGATCATGCTGCATCCAAGGGACCTTGCTGAGACAAGCCTTCAAGTGTTTTATGGAAAACATTTTGTCGGCTACGTCACTCTATGCCTTGCCCTTTTCGCTTGCTTCGTTTTCGATCCGCTTCCGTGCGAATGGCCAGCGGTCAAAGTTACTGGGCAAAGTAATTACAGAAAATGCAGTCGTAAAATGGTATTGAATGGACTATTGCAGAGCTAAAATTTAGTTAGATCACATGGCATATGAGCGAAATATTACTTCGGTGTATTTGATGTATGCATTTGTATGTTTTAAATGATGGGATATATTTTCTGGAATTTTGATGTCAAAATCTATTTGACTTAAGTGGATTTTTGCCACCGGAACTACAATTCATGACCTTATATAAAAATATTTAAAAACATACATATTTTTTATTTTGGTTGTTATGACTTCATAAGCTAAGTAAGTACAGCTGTAAGCGATTATAAGCTTTTATTCCGCCAGTAGCCTTTTTCAAATTATTTTCCAATATCGCTAGAGTCTTTGGTGGCTAATTAATTTAGTTTTTTTGGTCTGAAAACTATTTGCAAAATCACTAAATAAATTGCAGGTAAAATGTGATTTAAAGCAACGCGACAGCTAATAATGGCCGCCATCAAACGCATGCCAGTCAGTTGCGGCAAACTTCCAGTGACAGTCTGTCACTTGACGGGCAAGCAAGGAAAAATGCAGACTAAAAAACAAAGGTGCCCAAGGAGGAAGCAATAAAATTGCCGGACAGGGCACTCAAAAGATGCGAAAGCCAGAGAAACTAAAATGAAGTGACCACTGGGCACAAAAAATAAAGATAGCAATACTTTCAAACACTAAAGAATAATGACAACCCATTAACGATGCACGCCTTGATATGCGCCAACCGCACAACTCCACTCTGCCCCACTCCATGGCGCAGCACATCACATATCAGTCAAAGGATCAGCCACATCAGCAGAATCCACACAACACAATCGCGCCATCAAAAAAACACTGGACACAAATATAAGAGCAAGAACAACAGCAACTCAGTAATTGGAACAATCGGAGCACTTTAGGCAGCCAGCCAAGAGGCGCATAATAAAAGGCGGTAGCAAACGAGGGAATAATGGTGCTGAGGAAATGCGCGGCGGCTGGGCGCAAGCAGCTCAAAAGACAATTACTGACATTAGGCTGTGCACAAGGGAAGCGCGTCGCGGCGCTGCCGGAAGAGGCAATGTAAGAGGCATCGACGATATCCCGAACAAGAAGAAAGGCTATTTTTATAAGAGCGCTGCGCAAAAACTACTACCATCAGGTAGCGCGCAACAATTACTAAAACAAAAGCAACACACGCTAGCACTCTCTCTTCATATCAAAAGTATCAAAGCTTTGATGAGGTCCTCTTGATGTGGCGCATCAAAATCGTTGGATGCACGCGTCGCGCAGCCATCAGCAGTCATCGAATGCCAATCGTCGCCGCTGTAGCTGTTGATTTTGCCATTCTCCGCCGCGTCATATTGCTGTGTACGCGGCAATAGCGACAAACACATCTACATTGGCAAACAACAATGCTGCGCGTCAGATTTAATACGCCACTCAGCCCGGCCATATGTGCTTTGATCGAGTGGAGCGCTCCATTTTAAAGGGAATTTTTCTTTTATATGCGCATAGTGTTCGCGCGCTATCTCCACTGTGGTTGAAGAGCTTCGCCATCACCGCGTTCGCCGCACTAGCCGCCATTTGGCCGGATTTAATGGCGGCACACAAAGGTGCTGGGCACGCTTGAGTGTGTATGTGCGCGCACTGTGTCTGCGCTACCTGCCTCGGTTGGCACGACCGACAGATAGGCGAACTAAATTGCCAACTTGACATCATGAAAATGTACGATGTGGAGCGCGAAACGCAATAAAGTGGAGCGCGCATTGAAGGGAGCTCTACCGCCGCAACATGACTGCATCCTTATTTACTTCAGCGTGCATACAAACATACATACAGTAGTATGCTAGCGCTATAAAAACGTTTATGCGCTGCGCAGTGCTTTGTCTGATCTGCATACAATTGCCCAGCACTCAACTGCAATCGCTGCGATTCAATCCGATCATCTGCGATGCGATAGTCGCTTTACCTTGCTAGTGCGATGCGTATCTCGTTGCGCATGCATCCCTGCGGGCGTTGATATGTTGAAGTGCTGGTGTAAACGACAATAAACCCAGCTGCCGCATTTAATTTTGAAGCCACTGCGACGGAGTTGGGGCTAAAGCAATACCCGTTTTCGCCCCTACCCCCTCCCATGTTTTTTGTTTTTTTTTTTTGGTCGCAAGCAAGTTATGGCCATTATTGCAGTGCTTGGGACCAAGTCGAAATGCGATTATTTAGCAAATACGCAAGAGGATGTATAAACATTGTACAATTGCATTTTCACGGAAAAGTTCCTGCTTAAAGTTTATTAGGAAGATTCTAGAAACGGAAAAGGAGTCTCTCGGAAGTTATATGTATGTGTCGGAAACAAATTGTCGGATACAGCTTTAGGAAACGGAACAATGAACTGCCTATAAGGTAGTTTTTTTTGTTGTATTTGCACGAGATGGCGCTAGCTTATACGAAACTCGAATTTTCACTTACCCAAGCCAGCAGCTTCCACGGCATTCTCGATATTTGCACGACCTTTCTTTGCCATTAAAACAAGCAACATCGATTATAATTTCATATAATTATTACACTCGAACACCTAAATATCACTTCACACACCTTTTTAAACTATTAAATTCACTAGAAAACTCACATTTAATTAATTTTACAAAGCGCGCACACCCGCTCGCCAATTGGACCAATTTCGAACTGTCGAAGTTGGCGTTGCCAGGTGGTCAAATAATTACGATATACATAAAAGGTCGTAATTTATGTTTCAGCGCATCAATTGGGCTGTGAACTATTTACTAAGGATAACTCAGGAAATCTTAAGTATATTAAGCTTTTCACTGATCAAAACCTACTTCGTTAACTACCTCAAATCTTCGTTGGAAGTTTTTAACATTTATGTTCCGTACGGCAACACTGGCTCTAAACGACTTGACAGTTTTAATATCGTAACAAAATATTGGCGGTCGTACAAGATATCGTAATATTTAATATAAACTTTAACAGTGCAAATGTATTAAAAAATGGTTTTCCTGCGTTCATTTCGATTAAAAGGTCTACAAAATCCGGAAAGATTTCGTGAGAACAACGAACCTGTTCTAACACGGCGGGAGTGCCCTTTCTGTGTAGTCAGTGATTGGCTAAATCAAATGCATTGCAAGGACACCACTAGACTCCATTCACNAAAAATCCGGAAAGATTTCGTGAGAACAACGAACCTGTTCTAACACGGCGGGAGTGCCCTTTCTGTGTAGTCAATGATTGGCTAAATCAAATGCATTGCAAGGACACCACTAGACTCCATTCACTGTCCTTCAACTCTACAAACGGAAAACCAGTGCTCCACCAAGGTATAGTGTCATAATTTCTCAGCAATATTTGCCGCATAAATTCCCGCATGGTCTGTCGAGCAGTCGTCCGCGTTTGACTGGCCAATAATTCCTGCAAGCTGCCTGCTGTGTGCGCATGCAATCTAAATTTAACTTAGTGCCTGCTGCAACCTGAGTAGCTATCTGCCTAAGCTTTTGGTTGCAGGGCCAGCGTATACTTATAAACATTATTGTGTTGGTTACTTCTCCAACCTCGATTGGAATGCAGTTGTAGAGGCTGATAAATATCGAAATGCGAATGACCGCCACAGACTTTAATCATCATTTGTCCAGCCCCATTCGATTTGGACTGCGAAATCAATGGTGTGTCAGCCGCAGCAAGTTGAACGATGTGACTGTAACTGTGGCAACTAAGTGGCTAACATGGAGACTGGCATGTTGCAAACGACTTTGATTTATGCGTTTGTTGCAAAAGCTGTCCAGGTGTGTTTTAAAAAATGTATAACGTGCCGCAGTACGTTGATGCAGCTTCAAGCTGCAATCATCCTTGCTTTGCACAGCAATCTGGTTCCGCGTTTTTTGTCACTCATTGGAGCAGTGTTTTTAATTATTTATAAGGCATTTCCTCTATTAATTCATTCTCCAACTTATTTATGCTCCATTCAATGTCCAAACCGCTTTTATTTTTCTTCATATCATTACAGTCATCATAAAGGGCATATTGCCTCATTTTGAGAAAAAAGGAGCTGCACCGTCATGTTGCGACATGTCTCTTTATCATCAGCAGCACTGTGGTTCTGCCAGCTGCAAATACTCTGCCATCAGCTTGTGCTTACGTCGGCGTCACAGCCCTCGCTGGGTGTTCACATCGTGCGCTCACCCGAATCCGCGGTGGCGCCAAAGGGCGATGAGGTTGTTTTCGAGTGTGAATTGAATTTGCTTTGGGAGCGTTTGGAGTGGCGCTTCCGTCACACAAGCACTCGCGCAACAGATGCCATGAACTACAGTTATTTACGCGCTGAGGTGAGTAATTCATCACGCCACTTTTCTGCGTATATGGCTGTGGGTACCACTTCACGTATGTACATATCTATCTTTCTTTTTACTGTCACCCGCAGGATGGTCACAATATCACCAATGATGATCTCACGTCACGTCTGCGTGTTTTCGTCTCACCCGAAACTTTGGGCGACTATCAGTGCGTTGCCTGGTTCGGTTCAGCCGCCATCGCTTCGACGCCTGCGCGCTTGACACTCGTCTCCATCAGCATCGATAACTCCAACGGCTACAGTCGCAATGCCATACGCTGGAGCGTCGCGCCTAAGAACTGCATACTAATACGCTGCGGCACAGTCAGCTCGAATCCACCCGCTGTGTGGAGTTTTTTTCGCAACGGCGAGAAAGTGCCGCAGACCGAGGTGCTCCCGTCAGCAAACGGCGCCCTTATACTTAACTCCGTGTCCTCGAAGGATTCCGGTAATTATACCTGCTCCGCGATGAACGCCATCACAGGTGTCGAAGTGAGGCTGCCGCAACGCATCGATTTGCGAGTCGACTACACCGATCGCACGCCGCCATACTTTCTCAATCCACCGCCGGCGCAGGTGACCGCGCGTCCTGGAGAAACAGCGGTTTTAGAATGTCCAGGTGTGGGATCACCTTCGCCGGAAGCAGTTTGGAGCAGCCCTAATGTAATCAACATCTACAATAACCGCACAAAGGTGCTGCCTTACGGTCTACAGATATCCGATGTGCTGCCAGAGGATCAGGGCTCCTATGTATGCCGGCTGGACAATGGTATTGCGCCTGCGCTGGTGCAGATAATAAAATTTATTGTTTTGGAGGCACCGCAAATCTTGCGTGGCCCAGCAACGACGCTCACAAACGAAGGCGAACAGCTGGAGCTAGAGTGTTCGGCGGCAGGCAATCCCTTCCCCCAGATTTATTGGCTGATCAACGGCGAAGACACTTCGTTGGACAACGAAACGTTCCACGAAGACCGCAGATTGGTCATACGACATGTGCAAAAGCGGCACGCGGGCATCGTGCAGTGCTTCTCGAAAAACGAAGTGGGCGAGGTGAGTTTGGCGGGGGAAACATTTTGGGGAGAAATTTGTTAATAGTTTTTTTCCTTCAGGCAAGCGAGGGAAGTCTGCTGCAAGTAAATCCGAAACAAATACAAGGCGAGGGTTCNCGTTCCACGAAGACCGCAGATTGGTCATACGACATGTGCAAAAGCGGCACGCGGGCATCGTGCAGTGCTTCTCGAAAAACGAAGTGGGCGAGGTGAGTTTGGCGAGGGAAAAATTTTTGGGAGAAATTTGTTAATAGTTTTTGTTCGCTCAGGCAAGCGAGGGAAGTCTGCTGCAAGTAAATCCGAAACAAATACAAGGCGAGGGTTCAGCTCCACTGGGCAATGTGCCAATTCGGACGTCTTACGAGCATACAGGCAACAAGAATAAGGGCAAGCGGAAGCATATGAAAATGCGTGAGTATATTAACCAGTGCTTTACATATTAAAATTTTCTAAGACTTTTAGTTTCAAAGATTAGCTAATATTTTTAAAATTTTCACAAGTGTTTAAAAATTAATTTCGTGTTCTCTCTTCTCTTTGGGAGTATTTCCTAAAATTTGCTTGCAATTAATCATTACATTTTACCATTTCCATGCGGTTCAGTACCAGATTTCAGATTTATTAGCTTCAAATTAATTCGAGATAAATATCCATGTACAATTCGAATTGTTTTCGTCGCGNCAAATTTTCTAAGACTTTTAGTTTCAAAGGTTAGCTAATATTTTTTAAAATTTTCACAAGTGTTTAAAAATTAATTTCGTGTTCTCTCTTCTCTTTGGGAGTATTTCCTAAAATTTGCTTGCAATTAATCATTACATTTTACCATTTCCATGCGGTTCAGTACCAGATTTCAGATTTATTAGCTTCAAATTAATTCGAGATAAATATCCATGTACAATTCGAATTGTTTTCGTCGCGGCGACATCTTACACTAGTTTACATTTGACCCTAAAATACGCTCTTCTGTTTAGCATAACTAAAATTCCATAGACTTATTTCATACATACATACTTATGTATATGTATACAAACGTGTATACCAAAAAGTAACAATTTAAAATGCTCTTCCGCATTCGCCGTTATCATTAGTAGTACAATTACAAAACTAATATTTGTATATAAAAATTTAATATGATATTATGTACTAGAATCAAAAAGCTTAGAATTAATTTATGAAATACGCAAATATGTATATCCCACTCTCGCTCCCTTTACACTCCTCCGACTTTGCATCCAACTGCTGATGACGTCTCTCTGCTCCTATACCGCGCTTGGGCTCTTACGCAATATTTTTTCCTCCTCCTGCAAGATGCGTATTTTCATCTTCAGCTCCTCCACCTGTAGACGATGCACCTCGCGCAAATGCTTCAGCTCCTCCTGGGCCCGATTTAATTCCATTTTTTTCTTCTCCAGTGACACTTGCACCTCCTTGAAACGCAGCTCAGCCTCCTTTAAACGGAAATATTGCACCTTCTCTTCGAACGACTCCACCGATATTGTTGTATTTCCCTGCGGAGCTGAAGCCGCTGCTGCATTGCTTACCGTCACAGTGGGCACGACTGGCGCTGGCGCGGGCGCTGTGGCAACAGGCAGCGCGTGCAGCGTGGTGCAAGTGAATGTGGGCGTTGCAGTGGCAAACTGTGCGGTGGCTGGCGATTGCAGCTGCATTTTCACTTGGTGGTGCTGCTGTTGTTGTTGTTGTTGTTGCTGCTGATGCTGTTGCGCCGCAACGGCCAGCTGATGTTGAGCGAGCTGCTGTTGCTGCAACTGCTGCGCTTGGTACTGGGCCAGCGTGATTTGCTGGGGCTTGATCTCGCTGATGATCTGTTGATTGTAAGCGGCCGCAGGCATAGCGGTAATGGTGTGCTGCTGCGTCTGGTGCTGGCTGGGTATGGTGATACGCGTTGGCGATGGGATTGTGATGTGGGCAGCTATAAATGGAAGTAGATTTGGGCAATTAGATAAAAGATGTGCATGCAATGCGTAGTATGGTTAGTACTCACTGGTTGAATCGGTTGGATGTTTTATTTGCAAAATGATGTCCTCGCGAGGGCGTGTAGTTTTGAATTGTAGCAAGTCGTTAAGCGTCAGCTTCTCAGCGCTGATTTGATCCACTGAAATCTGTTGCGTCTGTATATTTTGCTGCTGCTGTTGTACGTGATGTTGCAACACTTGGTGGTGTTGGTGCTGCTGTTGTTGTTGTTGTTGCTGCTGCTGTTGATGCAATGGATCGATATGCTCNTGATTTGATCCACTGAAATCTGTTGCGTCTGTATATTTTGCTGCTGCTGTTGTACGTGATGTTGCAACACTTGGTGGTGTTGGTGCTGCTGTTGTTGTTGTTGTTGCTGCTGCTGTTGATGCAATGGATCGATATGCTCCTGCTCCAGCTGTCCATCGCTGGTATCCATATCGATCTCTTCGAATGTCTCATTCTGGGAACCGGGGTCTTCTTGCTCTGCGTTGGTGAGCTGGAAATCGGGTTCATCTTTTATTGGATGGTTTACCACCTCCGATTGTTCATTTGTTTCGATGCTAGTTTGTGTATTGTTTGCCTCCTTCTGACCATTGGGACGAAAGGGATACTGCTTGCGTAGTCTGGGGGAAAGTTCGGAGAAAAGGAGATTATTAGGCACTGAGGAAAAGCAATTATGATTTAAATGGCAACTCACACCAGCTGACCACACACACACACCCACATACATGCATATGTACAAACATAATAGCTGAAATACAATGCCGGCGAACGGCGAACTCACCACANACCCACATACATGCATATGTACAAACATAAACGTCATACAATTGCTGCTCAAGAAGAAGGAAATGCGAGACCTGCTAGCGAGTGGAATGCCGCTACTGTCGCACACTCGGTACTGTACTCGGCGTAGCACTCAAGCCGAGCGCGTTTTGTTCATTCATCGATTTTGTACATAGCCAGAAATTGTTTAATATATATATTTTTTTTTAAACGTTGATAAGCAGAAATTGGGTAAGGAAATCGAAAATATTCAGCGTTGAGAATTATTTTGTATATTTGAGATGCAATTTGCTTGCGTTGAGATATTCTCGTCGCAGTTCGTTTGCCGCCATTTTTAATTGCACTCGAAAGACGAGTATGTGAATGCTGACGATGAATGAGGGCATGAGTAAATCCCATTGCCTTGCGGAGTGAAGCGCAACGCTCAGCTATTTATGTAGGTATATACATACCATCGCGATGCTCGTCCAAGTGTGGTGTTGTTGTTCTTGTTTTGCACTTGTGCATTTGGCTCGGTTCTGTGAACGACTTTTCGCTCGATTTGCTGCTATTTTGAGGCGTTTTTGTGTTTTTGATGGGGCTTTGAGTCCATGAGGCGCACTAGAGCAGCACATATTTATTTGTTATGAGTTGGAATGCGGCTTTCAATGAGCTGCTTAACGACACATGATTTAGCTAAAACATTCACAAAAACACATATTCGTACACACAATACTAATACATTTGTATGTATTTGATGCGATCCGTGCATTTCACCGTCGACTGTGTTGAGTGGCCCCCATACGCGCGTAACAGGTGTAGAAATTGGAGCAACCACACGCAGGTCAGCAAATGCACCAATCGCCTGTGAAGCCATAGAAACAGCAAAGCTCCACCACGATACCTCTTATTACCAGACACGCCCCTGCGGTTCACTTACCTCGCATTCAGCCAGAACTTCTGAATCTGCTTCAGGTTTCGCACAGCGCTCACACCCGGATGTGAATTGAATTCGCGTACAATATTTTCCCAGGCATCGCGTACTGAATACTTGGAGCGCTGCTTCTTCCTGAACTTGATATCGATGACCTCCTCGTGCTCATGGAACAGGCTGTAGAGTATCTCCTTCTCTTCTTGCGTGAATCGCGGTGTCAGCGTCAGTTGGCCAGTCTTGTTTCCGGCCCCGCTGGCACCCGCACTGCCCGTGGACGTGTTGGCGACTTGATGCTCCTCCGCACCAGTGCCCGTGGTGGTGACCACAGTCACGGTGCCATCACCGCCGCCGGCCACGCCAGTGGACATTTGACGCGATTTTCTGGCTATGTTGACGGCAAAAACTTACAAACGAACAATGAAGAAACCTATGGACAAGCGCTGCTACCTCGACGACAACGACTTGTGCCACCTATGTACGTGTGGGTGAAGCTGTCGTAATTACCCTGCCTGCATGCAGCTCCACTCGCAAACAGCGTCAGCTCAAGCGGTTTTGTTGGCGCTTAAAAAGGCGAATCGCTTTTCGCTCCACTAAATAACTACATATGAATATTGGAAATTGTTCTCAATTTAAAATTTTTCAACTGCACTCCTCTATGGTTGTTATTGTTGTTGCTGCTGTGAACAAACGCACTTGAATGGAAAGCTGCGCTGCCCTGAGCACTTTTGCACTGAGCTGCGATTTCTAATAAATTACCAACGCGCTTTACTTTTTAATTAACTTTGCAATAAGATTGGCAAAGATTTTTACACTTTTCGAGTAGATTTTGTTTTTCACAAACAGCAAATAGAGAAAATTTTATGTGAAACAAGCGCTGCCACACTCTTCGCAAATCCACTCACAACGAGCTACAGAAAACGAGTGCGAGTGACGAGTGGCGAGTGAACGACGGTCGGCCATGTTTTGAGTTGGTTTTTGGCAGCTGCAGTGCTGCCAGAGTGGCACTTTTGCGTAAGAGATTTATTGGGGATTTTTAAGTTATTAGTTGTAAAATTGTGTGTGCTGTGTAGATGTGGAAAAGGTAATGATTAATGAGTGTGTAGGTGAGTGAGTTTATAGGCTTACGCTCACTCGTTTCTCTTTTCTTACGGAGAAATGGTTTGAGCACAAGGAACAAAGTATTGCGGAAAAATGTAATTCTAACCATTTGCTTTTTTAATCGTTGATTGGGAGATGAAGGAAGATTACGTCTCTTCCGATATTGTCTGACCAAGAAATGTAAACCCATGGACGTTAAATTTTAAATTAATCACTATTTGGAAAAAGACTCAAAAATTGAAGGAGATTTATTTATTTGTTCGTGTTTCATGACCCTATTTGAAATGGGTGCTAATTTAGAAAGTATTTTTAGACAACATGTAGTGGTAACGCTACTCGCTTATGGCGCCATCTGTAGGTAAAATTTTGTGGTTTTCCTATTTCCTAGTGTCGATTAGTGCTAATAAAGTACATTGACGCCCAAACTGTCTTGTGGCTAGTGACTTGGCACAGAGCTCACAAACTTCTTCAGTAGTCGAGTCAGAGAACTTGATAGTTTTAGAGCTATTGCCGTCTTCTCGAAAAGCGACGATAAATCAGTTAACCAGACATCCTACCGACATGTATTTCGACCCGCTGAATATGAATCTGAGGTCCGTTTGACTCGTACACCTCCAAAATTTCGAGTAAATTGCAATTTTTTTTAAATTTGTTTTCGGTTTTTCGTAATTTACTCGAAATTTAGGAGTTATAGATTTTTTGTTGTTGTTGTTGTAACAGCATAAAAATTCGCCCAAAGAGCTTTTGGGGAGTGTTGCTGGAGTGAGAGTCCTTGGCCAGATATTAATCTGGGTCGTGTGTGCTTTTTTGTGTGGTAAAATTAAACTTTGTATAAATTTGAACTACAATTCTATTTTCTACTTTTTCATAATTTTTGCACAATTTTCTGCTAAAATTTCTTTGAATTGGGTTCTCAAAAGGCACTTTTTTCTGTTCCATCAATTACCAAAATAGGTTCCCTTATTTTTTTCTCCACTGTAGCAGCTCAGTCCTCATGCACCTCTCCACCGTCGTCGTCCATGTCTTCTAATAAATCCTTTTCCGGTGCTTCTGGATAGAATTTCTTTAGTATATTTCGTATTTCTTGCATCAGCGGCTCATAGCTGGGCGGGAATTTATCGCGCCTGGGCGGTCCCATATCGATACCCGACCAGAGTTTGTGGACTGAGGTGCGCGCATTCTGCGAAAAGCCGATCTCGAAGGCGCCCTCCCTCGGCGAAACTTTGCCGTTTTGATTGCGTACCAGTTGTATGATGCGATTGGGCACCTGCACTCTCACATACGCGGCGAACTCCTCGGCCTTGGTCTGGAATATCGGGCACTCGTGCGTGTGCTCGATGTATATCATACAACGATTTTTGTCGAAGTTCGCGTCCGCCGCCCAGTCGATCTCCCGTATCTTCTTCGGTTTTTTGCCCTTAGGAGCCATTGGTGCGGGCAGTGAGAGGTGGAAACTGAGAATTTAGAAGCGACACCTCCAGCCAATTTCAAAATAGTTTTATAATTTTTATTTTTAATTGATATGTACATATGTATGTGTTTCTCTTTTGGAAGCGCTTGCTTTTATCGATATGCAATCGATAACTTTTTTACTAATAAATTCTTTATAAACCACTTCTTTTTCAGCCAACATGATTCCGCCTTCGCGCCCAAACGTCACGCGCCTGGCCGACGACTCGGTGATGCTACGGTGGTACGTGCCNATGTGTTTCACTTTTGGAAGCGCTTGCTTTTACGATATGCAATCGATAACTTTTTTACTAATAAATTCTTTTTAAACCACTTCTTTTTCAGCCAACATGATTCCGCCTTCGCGCCCGAACGTCACGCGCCTGGCCGACGACTCGGTGATGCTACGGTGGTACGTGCCGAAGAACGAGGGTCTACCCATACAATTCTTTAAGGTACAGTACCGTATGCTCGGCGATCCGAGCCGCCAAATACCGCGCGAAAACTGGCAGACCACGAACGAAGACATCCCATATGGCAAGCGGGACCGCGGTTTCGAAGGCGTGAAGAACTTCACTTCTTCGGTGGCGGGCTTGAAGCCGGATCGCTTCTACCGCTTTCGCATAATCGCCGTCTACTCGAACAACGACAACAAGGAAGGAAACACCTCAGCGAAGTTCTTCCTGCAGAGCAGTGAAACCCTCGGGCCAACAAAGGCCACGTTGCCCGCACCAGAGCTGGCGCGTGTGGAGCCACTCTCCGAGACCGCGGTGATGCTGCATTGGACGCTGCCTGCGAATCCCATGAACGTACCCGACGGCTACTACGCGTACTACCGACTTGCCTCCTCGGCAGGTGAGTACCTCAAAGCGACGGTGGATGGGCAGCACACGCGCAAGTTTAAGATCGACATGCTGGAACCGGGCACGGCATATGAATTCAAACTGCAGTCCTTTAATGCGCTGGCGGCATCCGAGTTCAGCGCCATACTGCAGGGCAAAACGAAGAGTGAGTAGCATGAGCTTCCTATGGCACCCATATAACCAATTTTAACGCCTTTCTTTTCCGCAGAACCAGCCAATACCGACGCGCCCTCAACGCTAGCGCCCATACCACCGCCAAAAGCCAAGGAAACAAAGAATTCTAAATATCCGGTAGTGGCGGGTATTGCTGGCTTCGGCATCCTCCTAATTGTCGCCATCGTAGCCGCATTCCTGTGCATGAAGCGCCGTAGGCCCGCGCAACCGGAGGGTGAGTAGAGCGCCACCGCAGTTGTTGGAGCATACAAATAGTTTTCGTTTTACTTCCTTTTCAGATGAGGACAAACCGCAGCTGGACCACATACAGGCCGATTTCGTGACGCCCTCAGTGCTGGGTGTGGCGGCGCATCATAAATCCGGCCATCGCCTGAACGGCGTCATACCGCGCATGAACATTACACCAAATCCGCTGGCGCAGGAAGCCGACAAGGTATGTAGCAGGCAGCCAACCGATTGTATATATATATAAAGCCGCGCAGTCTCTGCGGCGCGTCTCCGTTAAAAAGTCGCACTTTTATCTACGACTCCTATACTTTTACAATAGTTTTTGCCGCTTTATTAGGTATTCGAGTTTTCGATTTGTATAAAAATGCATTCCAATTTCGTGTATGATATATTTGCAAATTTTTACGAAATTCTTTGGACAAAATTTTTGCTTCTTTTACTTTCTATTCTTTTCTAGTGGGGTTGTATGTATGTCTTTCAACAGCTGTTGGTGCCTCGACTATGTAACTACTACTTAAATACTCAAATATTATATATCTCGGCTATTTAATTTTTCCAGCAATTCTTCTGCAAATGAGAAAATTGAACAAAAAAAAAACTGCGCAAAACGTTTTTTGGCATTTAAGATCATTTGTAATATATCTTTGGCTATTTGTACATATTTATTTATATATTGGCTGTCGTCTTAAACGCATTAATGCAAAGTATCGAACGCTTTTATTCCTAAGTCATGACATATAGAAATATCCCAGAAGCGCAACCATAAAGAAATGCCAATTTTTAGTAAAGTTGCGCAAATTTGATAGTTAATAAATAAAAAAGACTGATGCTTTGCATTAATGCGTTTAAGAAGACTGCCTTTGTTTATGTAAAGTTATTCTAAGTTGTATGTATATATTTCTGTATATATTTAGTATAAACAACTAAGTGACCGACAGAAGCGACGGAAGGCGACAATGGGGACACTTCTAGAAGTACTGACGCTTTTATATTGTTTGTTATTCAAAGTTGTTCCACATCAAATAATTCTACAACTAAAGGTTACCGACACTTTTGGCCAAAACAAAGGTTCACCAATGCCAAATGTTCTTTTCAAGTTTTTCTTATGAGGCGCCCAAGGCTCATATCATACTTTCGAAAAAAGTTGGATTGTACCGCGAGAACTATGAGGCGAACGCCCAGCCTGCTTTTGGAGAGGGTTTTCTCTCTAAGAATAGCGGTGCTCTGGACGGTTTCCAAATAGAATTAAATAAACTCCTCGATGTGCCTAACCGTAAGCGTTTTAATAAGCAGGATAAATTTTTGATTTTAAACGGAATTTGAGCTTTCATTGAAAAATCCAATTTAAAGTGATTTTTTTTTTTTTTAATTAGGCAGATCTTTAGTTATTTAGATTTCCTCCGGACGTTCATACATTTTTAAAATTAAATATTGTTAAATTATTGACTAAATTCTACTACTATATTTTAGTTAGTTATGTAAATATATATACATATGTACATATATGAATATTATTAGGGCGATTCATAATTCTCTTGTAAACGTGTCCGTACTTTTTCTAGAAATGCAGCTTTAGAAGTTATTATTTAGCGGCCACTTACGAAAATCGGTGACCCGAGAATTTTGAACTGTCCAATCTTTATTATTTATTAAAGTTTTGTATGTTGTGCTGACAACCTTCCTGCCTACTAATCGGTTTTGCTAAGCATCGGCTGCCACCAGCTTTTTGAGCCTACTTCCTTTGGACACAGCCTGTAAATTATTTACACATACGCACACACAAATTCGCCAGCTTCCCTTCTTCTTTTCTCTCATACTTCCAACTTCAAAACACCTTATGTCTGCTTCTCGTACAACTTAAACGCATAGCCAGCTACACAAAAGCGCGCACACACACACACACACACATTTGTATTTATATAAGTATTACTAGTGCGACTCTAAGGCATATTTGCTGCTACTAGCTTAGAAATATCAGCGTGAACTGTTCTAGAATCGCAACGTGATGGAGCTGCGCTTCCTACCCACCGGCAACAGCAACAGCAACGCCACCAACACAAACACAGCAACTCGGCAGCTCCAACCACTCAGCCAGTGCCAGTAATTTGAACACAGCCCACCCGCATACCAACAGCAGCCATAGTCTCCATAAGCAACCAGCCGCCGCCGCCGCCGCCGCCTGCCATGTCGGCGACGACGTTGATTCGCATATACCACCGCCGCGCTCTTCCTCCTCCTGTGAAACGCTGGAGGCCAGTGAGGGAATTTCCAATGCCATCGATCCGAGCTCGCCACTCTCCAAGCCACTACCGCCGTTGCCCAACTACAAGCCTCACGGACAACAACAGCACCAACAGCAGCCGCATACAACCCCACCGAAAATGACACAAAACAAAGCACAAGTAAGCGCCGCTACAACAGCGACTACAGCAACAGCACCAGCCGTAGCTGGCACGCCAAACGCATTCTACAACAACAACACGAACGCAATGCATTTGCATACAAAATCGAATTCGTCTCATTCATCCTCAGCCTCATCATTTCATTCTTTGCATAATTCACAGGCACACCTGGGCTCACATCAAGGTCTGCACCACGCGCAGCCATACCACCCGCCGCCTCCGGGCACGCCAACGCTGATGCACAAGCGTGGCGATTATTTGCCGCATCATCATCATGTGAGCGCTGGCCAACATCCGCCGCCGGTGCCGCCACATCAGAACAATAACCACAGCAACCACCATAATGCACATCATCTCTACCAGCAGCATCAGCAGCAACACGCGCAGTCGCAATCGCCGCTAACGCCGTCATTGGAGCAGCAGCGCGCACGCTGGAACGCAGCGCGCGCAATCTGCACTACACAGCAACCGCGATGCCGGCGAATGTGACGCAGCAATCACCGCACGATGCCGCCATGAATATCGATGGCCTGCCGACGCGCATACCATCGTTACGCCGCACGCGACGTACCTCTGGCAGCGCCAATAACAACAATGGTGGCGTGGGCATACCCATCGTGCCGGGCAGTCCGCGGGTGCAGCGTTCACCGATGCCGGCGCGCGCCATGATGAAGCGCGGGCGGCTGGGCAGTCACAACGACAACATGTCCTCGGGCAGTTTGAACAGTATTGAGGTGTGAGTGAGATGTGGTAAGGGGGAGGGTGAAATAAAGGGGAAGAAAGATGATAAGGGGTAAGCGGGAAAAGGGGTTACAGAGCCTTCGAATAATTAATATTAACACTTAGTATAATAGGTTAGGTTAAAAATAGGCAACGTAGAAAGAGAGACATAGTTTTAGGATGTGGTAAAATACTTCATAGGCATTTTTAGAAGATTTCAAATAAGGGCATTTAGCATTAGGGAACTCAATTGGTGGATTGAGCCAAAGAACGTAGATATTAAGAAGGGACAACTCGTAGTGTAGCGAAAGTGAGCAACAGGGGCGTACCTTCTCTTTTGCCATGGTAAGTTTTTTGATTGGAGGAAAAGCCTAAGCACGCCCCTGTTACTCCCTCTCGCTACAATTATAACGAGCTGTCCCTTCTTATTATCTACGTTCTTTGATTGAGCGCAATTTTTCGCAAATAAGATGGCAAGCTGAGATGAAATATGTTGTGGAAAATGATTTATTGCGGATTTTAAGTTAAGTTGCTTAAGGAAAGCTTAAGGTTCAGCCAGAATAAATTTTCTTAAATTTTAAAACCCTAGATTCGTATGCTCGATAGAGTAAACTTGTAAATATTCAAAATTTATGTAGTATTAAAAGTACGTTTCTAAAATTTAGAAAAATTACATTTAAGCTGCTCGAATATAAAACTATATAACTCGAATATTTAAAAAAACTGAAAGTTAGTATAATTTTTGCATACTCCCAGCCAGGGTGCCGTTACTTATATAGTGCCTTGTTTTGTAAACACACAGCAAACGGTAAAGCTGTTCCCAAATCACATAAAGACTTAACTGAATTAATTTTAATTATATTTGTAGGTTATAGTTGCCAACTCGAAATGACATTCACTACACTAGCAATGTATGTATGTATGTATGTACTATGTTTGTTTGACTAACTCAAATAATCAAATAGTTTAATATAAAATCCGTCCTAAAAGAAGAGCAAGAAAAAAATAAAAAAATGAATTTTCACAAAATTGTATGACTGAAAAAATGTTTATAAAGAAAAGCTCTATTACTTGATGAGACGACTTTGAAAGCTCCAACGTTTGTTGCCTGAAGGTATTCCGCATTAAAAGCGTAGTTCGAAATACAAATTTTGAAGTTGTAAAAATTAACTTACAGTCGAACACATTAGCAGCATTTTTGAATTAGAATCTATTTTTCGAACATCTAATGCATATCGTTTAACTCTTCAAAAAGTTTTTTTTTTCGTTTTTCTTTCAAGTTGGGACTCGAAAATTGAATGCTAGTTTTTTTAGTCTTTAATTTAATTAAAAATAATTTTCGTGCTTCCTACAGTTTTTGACTGCACTTTATTTTATGCTTATTTTTAGTATTTGCGTTCAAGTTTTAATATTTATTAAAAAAAATTATATGTATGTATGTTTCCTGGTCCTTATTTTTACGTTTTAATTGGAGTCGAAGTTTTAAATCTGCTGCTTTCTGTGGCAAGTTAAATTTACAAGCGATAAAAGTAATCATAAATAGTTTTATGCAAAAATTTTAAGTTTTTTATACGATTTTTTTTTTTGTAATTCATATTTTTTTCAAAATGTACTATTTTTATTATTTACCGTAAATACAATAATAAATTTGAAAAATAATTTTTAATAAGAATAAATAAATTACACAAAAAATACTATAACAATAAACGTAAATAATGTCTTATTTCTTGTAGTAAACTTTTCGGTAAAGCCTAAATTATACAAATGTATTTCAGGGTTTGTTTTTGTCCCTGAACCGGAGTTTCGCTTGGTTCATCGATTTGAAAATTAAAAAACAGCTAGGTATTCTTG
This sequence comes from Rhagoletis zephyria, assembly GCF_001687245.7. Lineage (NCBI taxonomy): Eukaryota > Metazoa > Arthropoda > Insecta > Diptera > Tephritidae > Rhagoletis > Rhagoletis zephyria. Next base: position 90,827 of record NW_016158164.1, read on the forward strand.
TGTCAATTTTATTCAAACAAAGTAGAGAAATTTTTCTATTAAAAATTAATCCAAACGAACACTAGCCTTTATAAAAAGTTGTTCGGTTTTCGGTTCGAAGCAAACAATTATGGAAAATTTCGGTTTGGTTAATTATTTAGTAAAAAAAAAACCGTTAATCCGTTTCAAAACCGATCCACGCCCTGCATTGTAATGTATGGAAATTTTTTGGGGCCCGACAGAAACAAGGACACCGCGACCTAGGAGATATTTTGTATCCCTATGATGGTTCCTAACTCTGACGCCCAAGATGTTATTAGCCTCCCTTACAAAAGCTAAAGGTTTCTTCATAGATGAATACCCAACCTTAGTGGCATCGTCTGTGGAAGAACTGAAGTCTTGCAGTCTTAGTCTGGCTAATGCTGGACAATCACACATAATGTGCCCCGCCGTCTCCTCGTCTTCAAGGCAAAGACGGCAATCCGTCTCTTGGAAAAACCAATCGGATGCACTGAGGGCGCAGGTGATTATGGCCGCTTAGGTAGCCAATAAGCAACTTCGTGTTGGCTCTGTTCAATCTTTATATCAAAGCAAAAGGATAACCGAAAAGTCCGGTCTTCTAAGGCCCTTACCTCTCTCCAGTACTTACTGCGATCTGTGTCTACACACGCTTCGATTATGAGCCCCGAAGGCACCAACTGAGTACACAAAACGGTTTCGGCCCACAAGTACAGACGATGAGCCTTCCCTTGCCAATTCGTCGGCGGCTTCGTTATCTACGTCGATCCCACAGAGTCGTGGTATCCAGCATAGCAATACAGTGGTCCTTGCTGCATTCTGAAAAGATGAAAAAAATGTTGGATATTACCGCAGAGCTGCACTCTAACGTCTGATACAGAGCTGCCGAATATTCCCTCCTGGTCCTGTAGTTAATTAAGAGGTACTCCACGAGATACGTCCCTGGCTTATTTCAAGAACATTTCTTTGCTGGACAGGAAAAGATTAAATTGAATATGTCTTTTGTTGTATAGAAAGCATAGCTTAACAGCGTATCCTATTTTTAGGCGCAGCAACAAAAGACGTATAGAAATATTGTCTTGTGGAAATTTGTGGCGTGTGTTTGGCACTACAACCATTTTTCCATTTGAGTCGAGACCAAAAAACTTCCCCAATTGCTTCTCTCGTTTGCAAATTTGCGTAAGTGGTTCATCCCGAGTCCCCCTAAAAAGTCAACGTCAGGACCGGCTCTTAATGCTTTGTTGAATTGTCGCCTCTGGATTTAGCGATCCAAGAGGAGGCAATGAAAACGATGTATCGACTGCACTCTTTTGGTCTGTGGCACGACGATCGGAGCTCTGGGCACAGAGTTGTCAGAAGGTTGTCAGAGCAATATCCTTTGTTTTTGGCACCAAATGACAAACTGATACCTAGAGTCTCCTTTGGTAGAAAGTACGTCGTTAGATTTCCACAAGGGAACAATGGAGAGATCCAGACACTCTCTTGGGAAGCTCGTGAAAACTTTCTATACTGACGGCTCAAACGATACTGGAGCTGGATGGCATCTGAACGAAAATTTCAGATGCTTTACCGCTTTGGGTGCAATGACAACGGTATTTCAACGGAAGTCTTTGCAATACTGAAAGTGGCAGACTGGATAACTGGCGAAAGGTGGCGCGGACATAAAATCAGGATCTGCAGTGACGGCCAAGCTGCTCTAAAGGCCCTGGAAACCGCTCGAACCTCTTCAAAGTTAGTCCAGGAATGTAAGTTGAGGCTGAACTCCGTTACAAGATGGAAGAGCTTGAACTTGTTGGGTGCCAGGAACCACGGTGTTCAAGGTAACGAACTGGCGGATGAATTGGCGAACTGCGGTCTCTGGAGCGCCCAATTGGGCCGGAGCCAATTGTAGGGCCAACCATAGCAGAACGATCCGGTGCATAAGGATCTCATAAGAAAAACTCATGAAAGCCGTTGGTGCACTATTGACCCTGCAAAACACCAAGTGTTTCCTGAAAAGGCCTGACAGGCCTGTGTTCATCGTGTTTGGAGGACGAGGATAGTACAGAACATTTTCTCTGCCCTGTCCGGCCTTCGCCAGACTCAGATGGTACATTTTTGGGCGGATGTCACGAGAATGGACGACGTACATTCTCTTTCCCTCAACAAATGCTAAAATTCATAAAGAGTCTGGTAAGTTTGCAGAGGAGTAATGAATTCCCCACCCCACCTACATAACCCTTTCCTCTAAATCCTGTTTCTTGGGCTTAAGTACAATGGGCAATACTGCTTGAGTGCTTGGAAACTTTTTTTTGGGTTTTCCGGCCACCCACAATTCCATTCCATTCCATTCCCCATAAAAAGACTACCGTGAACTAAACTATTAGCCAAAAGTGCGTCATGTAGTTGTCGAGAAACGGAGAGGCCAAAGGAGTCCAAGACAAAGCACCCGTGCACACTGCGCGAGTTGCAAGGCGTACCCTGGCCGAGACTGGATTTGAAGAATTCAACCACACACCATACGGCCCAGAACTGGGCCCGTGTTTTCCAATTTGAAAAAAATCTCCGAGGACGAAAATTTTCGAGCGAAGAAGAAATCAAGGCGGCAGTAGACGAGAATTTCGAAGACAAAGAAATTTGTATGCATTTCATTTTTCATGCAAAACTTTTAGCCTCCCTTCGTATTTGCAAAAATAAGTAAATTAAAGCCTTTAATACTTACCTCATGCGTCGAATATTAAAGCAAAAACGGCTTAGTTTAAAAAAAAAATTAATATTTTTTTTTTTAGAAAAAAATGCAACATTTATTCCAAAATGGAAGTGTGATGAATGTAATTGAAGTGTAAATACTTAAAAAAAAATTAATAAATTTCATTATATACCAACAAGTGATTATTTTTTTGTTAAAAACTTTTTGTTGCATTATTTGCTACAATTTCATATCGAATATTAAAGTGAAACTCATTTTTGCGTGCTCTGTATATCCTTTCCTATTTATACATTTACATAATTTGTACATCACTGCACATCTGCACCTACATACATATGTACATATTTGTTACAAATATTCTTTCGACATAATTTTCATTTACTTCTGTTGTTGTATTAGTTCAACTACGTATGTATGTATGAGCGTTTTGTTTATAGTTAATTAATACCGTTATTTGTATGTATGTATGTTTAAAATTTATTATCCATTACTTGTATGTGAATAGTTTGTAAATAGATTTTCGTATTTTATATTTTCTCTAAATTTTTTATTTATTTTTTTATATCATTTATTTTTCTAATTTTTTTTTTGTAAATATAATTTTAGTACATTCTAATGTTTATTAGGCTAATCAATGAGGTGCCCTGTGGGCTTCAAAAGCTGTACAGAGCCAATGTTATTTTTATTCGCGTTTTTATAGCTTTTTAATCTTCTTTTGTCAAGTTGTTTGGCGCTTTTATTTAATTTTATATTTAATTTTAGCTAAGTGTAGTTTAGCTTTTGTAAGTTTATATTTGCTTTCTAGTAGTAGTTAGTAGCGAGTGCCTAAAGGTAGGCTTTATTGCAATCCACCCACTAATAGACGCAACTTTTTTTCCGGAAAGCATTCGACTTCAGAGTGTTTTTTTTGCCACTTTAGGCAAATTTGCTACACATTTTCGTAAAGATAACTAATTAGAAATCAGATATTACCTACAGTTAGTATTTTACACCTTCATTTTACGCGATTCAGCTAAAATTAGTTGCTTTTAGAAAACGCTTAATTATTAAATAGGAGCTTTTAGTTGCTTTGCAAAACGAAATGAAGTGATTTTAAAATATTTGCCGTAACAATGCTCGTTTATATAGTCAAATCGATCAGCTTATGTGTAAAAATTAAGTATAAAAAATGTATGCTTTATTAGTACAGTCGCGGGCCATAAGTCGGAGTAGTTTTGCAAAAGCGTTTCTTTTAAGGAATCCAAAATCGAATACACAGTTTACTGAACTAGGCCATAATCGCTTAAAAGCCCTTGTTGAGCTTTTTTTCGCATGGTAGCGTTTTTGTGAAATTAAAAACGAACAGGTGATGCCAAAATGTAACAAAATTTTCGATTCGATTGGCTCCAACGACTGCACAGTTTATTACTCATTCTTCATCTTTCATTCTCCACTGGGGAATTCTTTATTTTAGCACGGACAGACAGCAGAGTCTGCCACTCAATTCCATAATTGTTTTTTGCTTATGATTTCTATGTTTGTATGTATGTATTTTTGTATGTAAATATTTAAGCTAGTTCTTAAGCTAAACGCTTTTTTTTGGCAATCATATAGTATTTTCTAGTCGACTTCCAATGCCAGCTTCGTCGTCTCCTGCTCATCGACGCCCCACTTCAGTGGCGTAAGTCGCTGGCGTCTTGGCTTTTGCTGTCATAAATATTTGCGTAGATATTTTTTTGCTAGACATCACACATTTGTTCTGCACACATTTTTGAGAGAAAAAAGAAGAGCAGAATGGAAGAAACAATAGTACAAAGAACAGGCGTATAAGTATGTATTTTAAAGTTATAACTGTAAGTATTTTGGAAGCGAACGAACAAACGGGCGGAAAACCGTTGCGAGTATTTTTGAAAAAGCGGGTTAAGTATTATGGTAGGTACTGTATGGTGAGTAGAAATTCATATAACCCTTTAAATTAGATATACATATTTATAAGAGCTTTTAAAAAGCGTAGATACAGCTGTAAAATATTTAAAAACTATGCAAAAATTTATTAATTAATGGAAAATGATAGTCATGCAGAAAAAGTTTTATTTTGTGGGTTGGCAAGAATGTGAAATGCAAAACCAAAAAAAATAAAAAAATAAAAATTAAGCTGCTGGAGAGTCACTAACTACATAGGCGCCATCTGTTTGGCCGCTCTTTCTTAGTACACGTGTGCTTTGGGATGATCATAACTACTGTCAGAGCTTACGCGATTAATCTAGCACTGCTCTATGTGGCTTTCACGTGCACAAAGTGTCTCGCATGCTAATCATGCTTTAATATTTCTGCTGTTTAGAAAGAAAAACTTGGATAAAGCTTTTTAAAACAAGTTTGCAAACCAGAGCTCACCTCGAGTGCTTTCTCAATCTTAAAGTGAAAATTTCGGGTCAAAAAAATTTTTATTCATTTTTCTAAGGAAATTCGTTTCCTAGTTTTCAAACCTAAATATATATGTAGTTCGAAAAGTTAAAGCCTCTCTAGAGCTTTAGACAGCGACAAGTTTTGGGCTCTGTTTATAAAGGAAATATTTTTCATTTTGCATTTTATTTAAAACACTTATCAGAAGCATTTCTTGTTATCTTTCGATGCCTATAGATCCGAGGTCGACTAGTGTCAGCAAAGCGCATCGCTTATGCAAATTAGTAGCTTTACGGTTACTGGCGNAATTTTGGTGTGCTATTGCATGGAGATGTCCATCAGAAGCATTTCTTGTTATCTTTCGATGCCTATAGATCCGAGGTCGACTAGTTTCAGCAAAGCGCATCGCTTATGCAAATTAGTAGCTTTACGGTTACTGGCGTATCGAAATTAATTCGAATTTAGTGTTAATGTGTAAGTGATAAACTATATATCTCTTCGTATTTTATTCAATATTTACAATACAGTTTAAAAAACTATAAAAACTTAAATAAAATTATATTTTTAAAATAAAACTTAACTAATTAAAACAATATTTAACGCTTTATTGAGTACAGGCTTCTTTCTTTAGCTACATTCACGATTATAAGTCTCAAATTTCGGATTTAAATTATATTTTTAACGACTTTTACAAAATAAAATTTTTACAAATTTACGCAGACTTTTTTATGTACAAAATAACCGGTGAAATTCAGCACGATTGTTCAAAAATAGTTTATGCATTTTCATAAATCTAAATATTTTGGTGAAATATGTATATGGATGTAGATATGGTTGCTGGCTTTCTGAAATAAGATAGCAGTATACATATTTATTTGAAATTTACAGAGTCTAATAAACGCTAAGAAAAAATTACAAAAAGTTGATAAATTTTTTCTTAAGATTCTTATGATGGTTAAGTGCAGGATTTTGGGTGCTAAACTACATTCTAATAAGTAAATATATATAAACATTATGCTAATTGGTGTTAAGGCTGGTGGGGACGCAGGCGGGGTGAAAGGCTTGCAATTAGTAATAGCATTTTAGGCGTTCAAGCGTTTGGCCAAAAAGCAAAAAAAACTCCTTAAAATCTACTAAATATTTGAATTATTTTACTACTAAATATTTCATAGTTGCAGATGCACATTTCATGGATACAGAAGTGAGAGAGGTGTTGGTTGTGGTGGTGGTATTGGAGGGGGCGTAAGGCTTAAGGCGGTACTACTACTGCTCTGACAACTCAAATACAACTGACTCGGGTGGTACGGATGACGCTGGCGGTACTCTTAGTACCTTTTGGCCGCCAAAGCACAGCGTCAAGAGCCAACTGCCGCCACCGCCGCTGCTGCTACCAATGCTGCTGGTACCTCCGCCGCCCCCGTTGTTGCTCTGCCGACGCGCTATATGTGCGGCAACGTTGTTGTTGTGATTACTAACACGTCGCTGCTGGTGGCGGTAGGTGCTGCCGCTGGAGAGCCGGCGCCCGGGTATGTGCGTGCCGGTGGCGGCAGCGCTATATCTGCGGCCATTCATGCGGCGTGTGGTGGGCGAGTGATCGTTTCTGTGTGCGAAAGAGAGCAGAGATCGAGAGAGAGAGAGTAAGTGATTGCTTGTGAGAACGCTGGAGAGAGTGAGTGCTTCAATCGGGATCTTAGCTTACCTTTTGCCATCCTGTGGCGTGCCACCGGCCTGGCCTTCGGTGTCGGGTGCAGTGTTATAGGCGCCGGAGAACATTGAGGCACGTTTTGGCGCCCATTCGGGGTGACCGCGTACGGACATGTAGACGGCGAGGCTTTTCAGTAGAACGGTGCGAACCTGGTGGAGCAAAAAGAGCACGGAAAATGGTAAAAAAGATATCTGGTAAGTAGCGCCGGAGCAACGCCATTTCTTTGCATACTCACCTCACCATTTAGGAAACAGTAGATCAAGGCAATGAAAAATCCCTGAAATGAGGTTAGAAAATGCGTCCCATACGACCAAATGGCGAATTTCCATGGCGGCTTCAAGTTCAGTGCAGGTACTTGGTACAGTAAATTGGTGATACCCAGCAAGGGAAGCAGCACAATGGCTGCACGCACCGCCTTGCGCGTCTGCTCGATATCGCTGGCTTGACTCTGGCGCAATTTCATCACCAGGACGCGTATGATGTTCATCAGGAAGAAGAAGTTCAGCTGGATGTGTAAAAAGAAAGCAGATAATAAAATAGAGAAATAGATATATAATCGAAAGCCAGTGAATGAAGGTCCCCTACCAGTATAACAATGAAACGCGGTCCCTCGAGTATCCAGTAGTAAGGCGTCAAATTGTAGTTCCATAGGCAGTCCTGTGCGCTGTCCGTATACAAGGCCGTACATATCGCCCAGACGGTGGTCATCAGCACGGGCAGGCCCCAGCCGAGTAGCGAGAAGATTGTGTGCGGAAAGCGGCCTTGAAACACCGCCACCGTCACCATATTGTGCAGGTACAGACCCTCGATGAACATCCACATGAACATGGCGGTGCGAGCGTACTCGAGCAGCACGTAGGAGGCCTCGCAGAGGTAGGGCTGTGGAGTGGAAGGGTAGCGAGTGAGAATAATCAGTTAATATTAGGTGCTATTTGAAAAAAATCCCTCAGACTAAAAGCTCGAAGCTTACTCTAAAGCTCGTTTATGAAGCATTGCACAAAATTTGAGACATTTTGAGTAAATTTATTGCAAACAAAAAATAGTTACTACTAAAAAAGTAAATCCATCTGAAAGCTAATGGGCAAAACGTAGTCACAATTTTTTACTCGAACTGTTTACAGCTTTCTGATGCAAAAAAATAAAATCGTTATTAATTTTATTCAACACTTCTTCGAAGCTTTTACCTTTTGATCATTTCAAGGATAGTCTAAAATTTGTTAAAGCTCTCGGAGTTTGTGTAAAGCTTCTCCAGCTTTTTTTGTTGAGCTTTTCATCCTACATATTTTTAAACCTCAATTTTTAGTAGGAATTTCCAATTCACTTACCGTATTCTCAATACCCGCTGTACTCGTATTCGCCGTCGACGATTGACTGTCACGCCGAAACGCCTGATCGAGATACAGCGTCAGTCGTATGATCACTTGGCAAACCATAGCAATAAAGAGATTTTTGTGAATTTTTGTGCGATTGTTGCGTAGCGAGGAGAAATTGCAAAAAATAATTAACGAGATAATCAAAGCGACCAGCGACAGGATTAGGCCGACGATCTCAAGGGTGCGCGTGCGGTGAGCGATGTCTAGGTAGACCTAAAGGAGATTTTAGGAGTTACTCAGATAGCGGATTAAAATTCTAAGCTTAGCTAGAATGCAACTTACATCGATATTCTCCACTCGCTGCAGCATATCATTAACTTCTGGCTTAAAGCAAGGCTGATAGTCCGTCCAGCCGTTGGAGCTATTCTGTGCGTCGTTGGGACGACGTCCCCAGTGGCCATCCAGCTCACATTTTCGATTGGCGAACTCTGCGTGTTGGAGAGAGGAAGAGAGTAGAGCAAGAGAAAAGGATTATTGAGCATTTCAACTTTCATTTCAGAAGGTCAACTTTAGTGGCTGACTGCATATTTTAAATTTAATATTATGACAGGTATTTCGCCATCGGCCTAAAATTGCGTGAATTAAATTGTGCAACAATTTAACATCCGTTTAACATTTCCCATGACAGGCATTTAACCGCCGCTCACCCACTCGCACTGAAACCTCATTTACACGCTCATTTAACGCCTTTCGAGCAGACAGACAATACAAATTTTAAATTTAAAACTCAAAAGGATTAAAAATAGACCGCAGACCTTCGGCCACAATTGCAATTAAGTTAAAATGCCCACACATTTGCGTTGTGTTGCCAACAGAAAACAAAAACAGAAAAAAAAAATAATCAGACGAAATTACGCACATCCTTGCAATTGAGTGGCGCGATGGCGTAACAATAAAAGAGCATAGTGAGCGGCGANGACAGACAATACAAATTTTAAATTTAAAACTCAAAAGGATTAAAAATAGACCGCAGACCTTCGGCCACAATTGCAATTAAGTTAAAATGCCCACACATTTGCGTTGCGTTGCTAACAGAAAACAAAAACAGAAAAAAAAATCTGACGAAATTACGCACATCCTTGCAATTTAGTGGCGTGAGCCGCAGCGTGCGCGGATGGCGCAACAATAAAAGAGCGTAGTGAGCGGCGAGGGGGGGATGGCATTTGATGCACGGCATTTCCTATTTGTTGTTTGTTGTTTAGCGGTGACGCGAGCGGTGGCGGAGGCGGAGGCGGAGGCGGGGCAAAGACGGAGACGGCAAACTCATAATGAGTTAAAAACGTAAATAGGAAATGGAAAATTCATTTAAATGCGTTTTTCTTTGGCTCAATACACACGCACACACAGCGTTGTATCAGACAAATATGTGTGGAAGTATGGCTGTAAGGCGTTTTATTGCGTTTGCTATTGTTGTTGGTTGTGATGGCGGTTTTATGTAGACTACTGGCAGGCAGCAGGAGCAGCAGTACAAGTGCTGTTGGTAGTAGAATTATATAGTAAACGCACGAAATTTCTCTTCTTGTGATTGCCTATATGCTTATACATATATACATATACACGTACATACACACATATTCTGTTATATAAATCGCTCAGTGCAAAGATTTCTTGCACATGTTAATGCACGCATAGCTACTATAAAGTTACTCCTAGTATGACGACCTTCTTCGTATCTTGATTTCCAAGACGTTTGCCAGTTTTGTTTTTGCAACGTTAAGTGGCACGTAGGGCACGTTGGAAATTTGTTGAAAATCTCTCAAAATTCTTCTTTGAAAATTATTATGTTGTAGGTAAACGCATGTAAACGCATCTGTATGTACGCATGTAGTAGCAAGAGAAAAGTAAGCGCTGAGATGCTGAGGGCGTCAGGGACAGGTAGTCGAGCGTAATGTGAAAACGAAGCCAAAGAAGATATATTAAAAAATTCTTCTTATTTTATAAAACATCATTTTTAGCAAATTGTAATTGGAATAGTTCGTAAATTAGCGCAACAGAAAATTGCATAAGGAAATTTCTACGGCCAATATATACTTTAAGCAATGGCTNAAAGGCGGAGACGGCAAACTCATAATGAGTTAAAAACGTAAATAGGAAATGGAAAATTCATTTAAATGCGTTTTTCTTTGGCTCAATACACACGCACACACAGCGTTGTATCATACAAATGTGTATGGAAGTATGGTTGTAAGGCGTTTTATTGCTTTTGCTATTGTTGTTGGTTGTGATGGCGGTTTTATGTAGACTACTGGCGGCAGGAGCAGCAGTACAAGTGCTGTTGGTAGTAGAATTATATAGTAAACACACGAAATTTCTCTTCTTATGATTGCGTATATACTTATACATATATACATACACACGACCATACACACATATTCTGTTATATAAATCGCTCAGTGCAAAGATTTCTTGCACATGTTAATGCACGCATAGCTACTATAAAGTTACTCCTAGTATGACGACCTTCTTCGTATCTTGATTTCCAAGACGTTTGCCAGTTTTGTTTTTGCAACGTTAAGTGGCACGTATGGCACGTTGGAAATTTGTTGAAAATCTCTCAAAATTCTTGTTTGAAAATTATTCGGTTGTAGGTAAACGCATACATGAGTATGTATGCCTGTATGTACGCAGAGAGAAGTAAGCGCTGAGATGCTGAGGGCGTCAGGGACAGGTAGTCGAGCGTAATGTGAAAACGAAGCCAAAGAAGATATATTAAAAAATTCTTCTTATTTTATAAAACATCATTTTTAGCAAATTGTAATTGGAATAGTTCGTAAATTAGCGCAACAGAAAATTGCATAAGGAAATTTCTACGGCCAATATATACTTTAAGCAATGGCTCTGAAATGAATTTTAATCATATTTTTGGATATTAACATTTCACCACATTTGTGTCGAATATGTTGAGAAATATTTTAATAGCAGAATTCTAAAACAAGAAATATTTCTTTGCCAAAGTTATTATTAGAATACTTTAGCAATAGCAATGAAAAAGCGTAGGTAAAGCGCCTGCAGATAGGCTCCAACTTTTTATATTTCTCTAACAGGCCGTTTCTTCTGACTTGGCTTTAATGTTTATTATTTTTTTTACGACGGTATAGCGTAATCTTACAAAAACCATGAAAGTCCGAATTTCAAACTTTGTACAAAAATTAGGTAAATTCGGACAAAGCTTTATCAAAATTTTGAGCTTTTTAATTAGATTTCCTAGAAGAATGCAGTTTTGTAACCCATTAAATTTTAGTACAATGAAGTGCAATTTTAAAGTATATAGGGCTTTGGGATTTGTTGAAGGTGTTGCTCTTGGTTTCCATATAAAAACTTTTTTGAACACGCACCGGCAATAAAAAATTCGAAAAACCATCAACGGCATTTTGTAGCCACTTATGCTGGATTTCCACTAGGCATTGAATGACAAATGACAAAGTTGGGCATTAAAAAATATTCGTGTCATTACGTTAAAAAAATTGTCTTTAAGTTCATTTCCACATGGCATTTTTTTAAATGGCATATATTTTCTGTCATTTCAATGCCTAGTGGAAATTCGGCATTAAACCTTGCACTTTATTAAAATGGCATATAAAACTGCATACCAAGAATTTTTTTTTAACTCTGAGTAAAAAGTTTGAAATTTTGATTAGCATTTGGTAAAATTCGCCGAATTTTTATAAATCTTATACAAATTTTAAAATTTTGACTTAGATGGCAATTGAACTCAAGAAAAATGGTTAAAACTTGTTAAAATGTCGCGTCCTTACTTACATTTTCGACGCCGTACAAATGTAAATACATGGCAAGAAGGAGCCAAATTTTGCCAAAAATTGTATGAATGGTAATCAACCGATTGGTTTTGATATTCAAGTAAAGCGAGGAGAATACTTGCCATTTTTCAATTAAATTGAATGCCGATTTTTAACAACGAATTTAACGGTTAACATAACACTGACTCCAATACCAATCACGTTGAAGTATACAATCAAATATGGCTGTTATATGGCCATCTAATTTTGTATGCTGACTGTTTGCCACAAAAACCATGCCGTGCGGACGACGAAGTACCAAAGACTAGTAAAGAAATTGTGTTTGGTATTCGTCAATCCACACAGGTCATTGTAATTGAACTCGGATTTCCAGCAGCAGCTGGTAATTGAATATCGCAAAAGTCGTCAGCAAATGAGAGAACGACTAATATAACTGAAGTCTAACAAACGACGCTTGACTTTCTAACTAAATTAAGCCAACACAAACACACACACAATCGTAGCATAAATTGTTCATTGTTTACTTACTTGTTGTGTCAATGCCATGTCCGACTGGTGGACAATGCATGCGCGCTAGTACGCCAGCCGGTGTTGGTGGCCAGCAGAGGAATTGATCCCATGTCCAATTGCAGAAGACGCCTGTGAAAAGGAGTAAAATAGGAGAGAAGTGGAAAGAAATATTAATCAAAAATGATAGCAACGATTTGAAGTGCAAATGGATTTCGTACAAATTGGGGCGCTGAATGAGTGAAATTCGAAGGCAATTAAATTTATTTAAATGTCAATTCATTGGATTTACATATAAAAAGTTTAATTATTTTCTAGAAAACTTCTTGTGTGTGTGTGTGTGTAAAAATGTACAATTCAGCAAAAATTTGATCTATGCCACTATTTTTTTTTGTTCAGGTTTAATTGGCTTAATGCACCATAAGTTATGCTAACTATTAGTGTTTCTGCGTATTTGTTGTTTCAACTTTAATTTTGCAAACTTTTTCATGCAGCAAATTCATTTTCTTTTTTGTATAGAAATTTTATAAGCAGCGTAAATTAGTTGGAAATATGCCCACATGCACGCACAAATACAAACGTATATACTTATACATACGTATATATGCGGGTATATCCATGCATTATAAATCCAGACATATATGCATAGGTACATACGTACATACACACAGTATTGGCCAGTACAATAGCTCCCCCATTTCAAAGTGCTATTGTTTCCCACTCATGTTTATTTATTTATTTTTAGGAATTTCCCATTAAAATACGGTTAGCTCTCTAACAAAGCCCATACAAACCCAAGTCAAAAAAATCAACGAATTTTCACTAAAATTTCAAACTGTTGTCTCAGAAGTGTCAGATTTTTTTTTTTTGAGTACACAGTTTTGTAGCCTTTTCAATTGTAGTGTAAGAATATGCAAGTTTTAAGTGGCTAGAAGTCACCGTTGATTTTTTAGAATTTTTTCGCCGAAGGTGTGTAAATAGTGTTTATTCGTTATATGGAAGAAAATGCGACAAAAACAGTTCTAAAAAATCAACGGTTATTTTTAGACACTTGGAATTTAAACATTGTTAGACTAAAACTAAATGGGCTATAAAACTCCGCACTCAAAAAAATTCTAACACTCCTGAGAAAAAAGTTTCAAAATTAGGTGAAATTTCTTTGATTTTTTTTTTGTAGTCTTTTAAAAATTACATTTAAAAGTTTATATGGGTTTTATTAGAGAATGAACTATATTTTAATTGAAATTTCTTAAAAATTAATAATTAAACATAAGTGCCAAACAATATCACTTGGAAATGGGGGTTCTATAGATATGGCCAATACTGTATGTAGCTAAATACTTTACAATGAAAAATTATCAATTGATAAAAATAACCAACTTGCAGTTAGGGTTTTCGCTGGTTTTCGAGAAATACCTCACCTTTAATTAGCTATGACAAAATCAACTTATTTAAATATTCTCATACAAAAATTACTATAAATACACTTTTTTCTGCACTTCACAGTTGCGTTTTACGAATTCAGAACAAATAAAATAGATATCGAAATGTTCAGCCTCATTGCGAGAGTCGTGCCGAATGCAAGTCGTTTTTCGAGAGTCGAATCGTATCGAAAATTTCACGTCATTGCCTAAAATTTCCACTTGTCTTGGTGTACTAAACCGGAAAACCTTGGCAGCACTGCATAGATTTCGACGATTTTCGTCATTAACTTACTTCAGCACGACAGTAGACAATGCCAGTGTTGTCGAGTCGTACAATATAGCCAAATTTACGACTTATGCAGATTTAAGTTAGATTAATTCGTGCAGGGTATATAACACACACACACACACACACAAACAAAAGGCATTTGTACATAATTCAAGGGCTTCGCTTCATTTATTTGGTTATTATGACATAGTTTAACCAACTAAGCCTCAGCCACATAAACTGTTAATCGCATTGTAATGCAATTCTAAGCAGATTATCGCATTACATCATTACTAAGTAGTTAAAATAAATAAATAATTCATGAACAAAATACACAACTACACTCATACATACATACTGAGCGTGAGCATTGCTGACTAACCGCATTTTGCGGACTGATTAAAACGATTAATGAAAAACAGCATGAAAATGAATGAATGAATGAAAAAAACGCTGATTTAAAAAATTTAGTTAAACTTATAAATTTTCCAAATTTTTTAAACCAACAATATTTATAGAATTTAGGATGTCACGACAAACAAGGAAAACGCTGCTGCAGCGCTAGTTATATTTTTCCGGAAAATTCACCCACAACGTCACCACGCCACTCGAAGATCAAAAGCAAAGCAGATTGTTTTGTAACCACAGTTGAATCAAAAGACAGCACGGCGCAAATGCGCTACCTAATTGTCTGATACCGGCCATGGCGCTGGCTTCTTGGTATTAGCGCATGAAAATTTGCTGCGTTACCCACCACTAATGGGGAAAAGTTCACCGTATACTCCCGACAGTAAATCTGCAAAGCAATTTCGAAAAAATATCTACNATATCACATCAGCATAATCATTTCCTCGGTGTGTAGGGTTGCTTCGGACACATTTACATTTTCTGCTGCGAATTTCTCAGAGTTTTATCTCAAATGTTTTGGAATTGTGTGTGCGTTCTTGCAACACTGCCACGTATGTATGTATGTATTCTTATGTAAATATTCTAACAGTTTCCTACACGTCTACGTTGCTTGTCTTCTCCGTTGCTTTATACGCATGTTTGCTCTGTACTTTCATGTTATTTCATGCAACGCACATGCACGCATCCACACACCACATCCGCCCTGCTCCCTCTCATGATACCGTCTTTGGCCTTCGCTAGAGTTAACAAACTCGCNGACAATAATTTTTGTTTAAATAGTTCTACTGAAATAATTGAAATATTTCCTTAGTAAAAGTTTAAAATTTTTTATTGACCTTAAATTTACTGACATTAGGGTGGAACGTTAGGGTGATAAGAACTGATTTCTGGTAGGTAAGTACTAGAACGGGGTACTTGAAGTCAATGAACTGTGGAACAATAAAAATTGCCTCCTAGAGACAAAAAAATCGCTATATAATACCTCAAGATCCGACTGTAAATGCTGTGAAGTTATGACAAAACTGTAAAAAGATGTTTGCAAAAAAAAAAATGTCGAAATAGCCTTGAAACAATACTTTAGATTCGAAGGTATAAGGTTAACTTAAACCAGACTTAGTTTCGATTCGGCTCAGTCCTAGTCAGCGGTTTAGGCAAAATANATAAATACATTTATTTCCTTCATGTAAGTTCTGTAATCGCAGCCTGATTTATATAATTCCCCATGCCTTTCAACGACAATTTTCGATTTCCAAATTTCCCATTACAGCCGGCAAATATTTACGCAACTGAGTAGCAATTTCGATAGTTATTTGTTCACGTGGCGCGTAGCACGTGCGGCAGGTAGATTTTTTTTTTGTTGTAACTACACAATTAATACCTGTAGATTAGTTGTGAGTTTATGGAATAATCGGCTTGAATAGCAGTTCAATGAAAAGGGGTATAAATTAATCGCAGTTTTGATGGTAAAACCTTAATCCAGTACTGCCGACTTCGCTGTAGGCAAATTTTTAAATTTTGAAATATCACAGCTAAACGGGCAAACACGTAAACTTAAGTTTTAGAAAATCCGCATCATTTCAAAATTTTGAGATATCGATAACTTTATCGATGCATATACCAGTAAAATTGCCGATACCAGTATATTTATCGATATTTTATTGCGATCAATAACTAATCGATATTTATCGTTATTAAAAAAAAACATCGATAACAAATTACAAGACACTAGGGCTACTGTAGAAACAAACTGTGAATAAATGCGTATTGCTGCGTAACAAGAATGTTGTCAAGGATATCTTTTCACACTAGATTCTAGCTAAATATAGTTAGAATTACCTTAGGCTCAGTAAAATACAAAAAAATAGTGCACGCAATTGAGTTCCCCACATAAGATTGAGTTANATTTATAAATTAATCGCAGTTTTGATGGTAAAACCTTAATCCAGTACTGCCGACTTCGCTGTAGGCAAATTTTTAAATTTTGAAATATCACAGCTAAACGGGCAAACACGTAAACTTAAGTTTTAGAAAATCCGCATCATTTCAAAATTTTGAGATATCGATAACTTTATCGATGCATATAACGGGTGATTTTTTTGAGGTTAGGATTTTCATGCATTAGTATTTGACAGATCACGTGGGATTTCAGACATGGTGTCAAAGAGAAAGATGCTCAGTATGCTTTGACATTTCATCATGAATAGCCCATGCATCCCGAAAAATGCACTGTTTGGTGTGGTTTGTACGCTGGTGGAATCATTGGACCGTATTTTTTCAAAGATGCTGTTGGACGCAACGTTACGGTGAATGGCGATCGCTATCGTTCGATGCTAACAAACTTTTTGTTGCCAAAAATGGAAGAACTGAACTTGGTTGACATGTGGTTTCAACAAGATNTGCCGACTTCGCTGTAGGCAAATTTTTAAATTTTGAAATATCACAGCTAAACGGGCAAACACGTAAACTTAAGTTTTAGAAAATCCGCATCATTTCAAAATTTTGAGATATCGATAACTTTATCGATGCATATACCAGTAAAATTGCCGATACCAGTATATTTATCGATATTTTATTGCGATCAATAACTAATCGATATTTATCGTTATTAAAAAAAAACATCGATAACAAATTACAAGACACTAGGGCTACTGTAGAAACAAACTGTGAATAAATGCGTATTGCTGCGTAACAAGAATGTTGTCAAGGATATCTTTTCACACTAGATTCTAGCTAAATATAGAATTACCTTAGGCTCAGTAAAATACAAAAAAATAGTGCACGCAATTGAGTTCCCCACATAAGATTGAGTTAAAATGAAACACGGAACTCAAATCGCAGCAAATCAAACGCTTAGGGTATTGCAAAAGAGATTAGTTGTGGAAGGACAACTTGACTCTTTGTACCGTAAGCCTACATCCACACAATCTAATCAGTTACGTCGCGCACATAGTGAATGCACTTCTTGCAAAAAAATGTGTGTCAAGTATTGCGTGCCGCGAAGCAATTAACAATCCAATGGTACTGCCACCAAACGTTTCGTATAAAAAATATTTGCTGAAGCGAATTCAATGAAAGTGGCGCTTCTGCTTGCTAGCTGGCTGGCTAGCTAGCACAATGACCTGCGATGAGCCAATGACGATGTGAACAACTAATAAAAGTAGAAACATGCCTATTTGAAAAAAGTAAAGACAAATTAAAGAAAAACATAAACAGTGATTCAAAAAAGTGACCACGTGTTGATATTTTTTTAAATATTCACAATGTTTTTCTAGTTAAATCTTTTTTTTTTTATATAAAAATTTTGTCCCAAACCAAATAAATCAAACGTTCAAACTTTTAGTTCTAAATCTTTAGAAATTTTTTTTTTGTTTTGGTATGTACTATAAAAGCCCATAAAATATTTGTGAAGTGAAGTGCAAGTTTCAAGCGATCACTTGTTTAAGTCACTGTGAAAAAATAAATGAAAAAAGTAAAAAAAAAACGCTTAAAATTGTTGCGTCGCCCGAGTGAAAATAGTCAACGTTGACCGCGGTCGCTCCAAACCGTGAGTGACTATGCTAAATATTTGCTTTTGCAGCCCTTTACTATTGCAATGACAGCCGCGATGCGCTTTGATAAATGACTGTGCCAGCGCCAACACTTCTTTACTCTTTTGCTCTATGCTTCGGTCAGCCTTTCAGTCCTTTTCAAACCGTCCACCTTCCCTTACCACATGGCTGATTACCTGCCGCTTAATGCAATGAGCCGTTGTTAATTTTTTTTTTATTGATGTTCATTTCGATTTCTCCACTGACTTCATTATTTGGGTCAATGCATTTGAAAATGTCTACGCAATCAAGGCTATCTCTGAACTAAATTGCTGGCGGCAAATTGCTACCAAGCGCTTCACTGGGCCGCTGTGAATGTGTGTGTGTGTGTGTGTATATTGAGAATTTTCAGTTATACGCTTGCTAACAGCTGTATATTGCTTATCCACTTATGAAATTGAGAATGTACTCGAGGGTGGAGATGCATGTCTGTCGCAACATTTGATATCCTGCAGCCTTGACCTGCTTGCTAATGAGGCTGAATTCTGTTGGATTTGCAAATGTTACGAATGAAATTTCGACCCGGATTGTGATTGTAGTTATTCACTATAATTCAGACACTTTCGGAAACCACAAATTCACGCATTTGCCTGAGCAGCAGGTACATCTTCCCGTAAATAAGCATCTGGGCACAGTCTGCTTGTCTGACAGCTGAACTCTTCCACATTCAACTTCATAGTGGCTATAGTCAGCTAAACGTGTCTGCATGCGTCATAGCTCATCTTCTTTAAAAGACTTTCAAATCATTGCACTTCCAAACTGCCTCGTTGCTCCCTTAGCTGCCTGTACGTGCGAGCCACAAACTCAATCGAGCTGCCTGAATGCCAAGTGCTTTGGCTCTGGCGACGATGATGAAAAAGTTGATGCGTCAAATGCAATTTCTGTGCAACGACGTGTGTCGGCATGTGACAAGCAACAAGCAGCAAAAGGCTACATATTTATTTAGAGTACTACATATATTCAAAGAACTTTCGCACCTCTTCATCATCTGCTGCTTCCTTCAACAGAATTGCCAATGAAATGTTGAAAAGAAAATAACAGTTACAGACAAGCGTTTGTTGCCAGCATGTGTAGCAAATAGCTTACTCGTTTGCTCAGCAGAAAAGCTGAATTGGTCAAAAAATCGCCTGCCAAGTCATCGGTCAGATGGCGAAAATCAAATCACTCATACGCCTTGGCGTACCAAACCTATTTGAGGTGCATTGATGTACTCCGCTTATGTCGATTGCTTTTTCTAAACCACATTTGATTTGCATATGATTGAAATGAAGGACAGCAGCAGGCATAGAGTGTTACGAGCAGAACATGCTTGTGGTTTTGTCAAAAAAACTTAAGCCTATAGTGAAGCTACGCAGTACTTACTTAAGCTGCAGTGGTTGAAGTTAGGCAAATGGCTATATTAGGCAGACAGTTGGCAGCTGAGAATGCGAACGTGTCGACCGTCCAAATGCCAGTAGTTAAGCTGGCAACTGCCAACCTTTGCTTTTGCTGATTCGATTAATGCGGCTCTACTGCTGTAACTGCCTCAGTTGGAATGCCTTCACTCCCTGGCTTCTCTACCCCGTGCTTCGTTTGGGAATTGTCGAAATTTCCAATTAAAAGCTGGGAAATTGTACGGGCTGGGAGGCAAAAGGCATTGGCAAGCTGAAGCTATTGTGGCATGTATCCGGCATACTTCTTCAGCCATCATTGCTACAACATCATCCTGCAATCTTCACATTTATCGGGCCCGTCTGCTACTCTTGCCAGCTTTCGCCGCTGCTGGCTGCACCGATAGTGTAACGCCAGCTGCGGTCATCCGAGCAATCAAATATGCCACCAACAAATCAAACCTTTCACTCTAATACCCTAGGAAAGCAGTGTGATTTATGCCACCAAGCTGTCCGATAACTTTGTTAATTCGTGTGCTAACAAGCTTTAATGCTTTTCTGTCACTTTACCAAGGTGTTGCAATTGCTTTCAATTCGAAAATTCACATTTGGCATGCAGCATGGGTTATGCGTTCAGATAGAAGAGATTAATAGTTGAAGGTTTGTGTTGTGGCATTGAAGCAAAGTAGAATTTGATTCTGAGGGCAGACCAGTTATGGGAAGTGTAAAAAATCTCAGAACTTATGAACGAGGTTGCTAAAGATGGAAGTTTAATAATTTTATGATTAGCTTAGGCTATGGCAGGTTCGGCTAGGTAAGATGTGCGGTCTGATTTACTTTCGATTATAATATTTTGATCTTTGTCATTAGTATCGGTGATTCTCATTTAGAAGTAGGAATTGAACTGAACAATACAGTTAATCTTCCAGATTCATTAGCTGCTACACGCGTCAAATTATCTCCTCGGCTGCCATACAATTTAAAAAACTATCAACGACTAATTGATACTATTTATTTTATTTATAGCCACACGTGATTGGTCAAAATTGATTAGAATGGCCGCAAGCTACCCATCAAGCATATCATCAATCAAATTCAGGATCAATAGATATGTAACAGAAGCAAATTTCATACTCGTTAAATATGCATCACTCACAGCTCACAGTGGTTCAAAACTGGCATTTACTATTCATAATTTCAAGTGGATACGAGTTCGCGTTGATTTTTAACAATATATAAATATATAGTAAGAATATAAACTACGCAACACGCAGATGTGCTCGAAAAGTTATCGAAAAAAATTAATAAAAATCAACGCGAACTCTTACCACACTTGCAACTTGCACTTTATTATACTAACTATCATAAAACTGCATAACCAAACCTTTTCAAAAACTAAAAAAAAATATTGTTTTGATTAAATTTTGTTTAATAACATTTAAATTTTCTTGTGAATTTGTTTCGTTTTGGGGGAAATCTCCAATTGTTTTCAGTAAGTTTTTATTATGTAACATTTATTAACTGGAACAGAATAATATATTCTTCAAAATTGCTACTTTTTCTGCATCTTGCACAAAATTTAATACAAGTGAATTATAAAAAATACATTCAAGTATTGAACCACTGTGCAGCAGCTATTGAAAATGATTCCTGTATTAAGACTGGCTTAGTTCACACAAATACATATTTACATACATACTAGCGTGGGCCGAAAATCCGCTTTTTAACCGACTTCCAAAAAAGGAGGAGGTTATCAGTTCGTCGGAATATTTTTTTTTTTTTTTTTTTTTTATGTATGTTACCGCATAACTTTGGACCGCGTCAACCGATTTCGATAATTTGAACCGATTCGAAATTTTGCATCAGAGGTGGTCGCATACTAATCTGGTTGAGATCCGATCAGTGGATCATGAGATATATATATATATTTTTTTTTTTATATGGGAGTTGAAGTCGGTTTTTTTTTTGCTAAAAATTACTAGTTTAGAATTTTGATTGGTAATAGCAAAAATATGGTTCATTATGCTCTAAATCTGAGTGAAAGGTGAAAAATTTTGGCCAATATCCTAGGCTCGCCCAAGTCCAACAAAGTTCAAGTACTAAAAAAATTGTTTCTTAGCTAACGTCAGTTCTCTACAAAAAAGGTCCATATACCAAATTATGTAGGACTAATACTTTCGAAAATTATTGCAATTTTAGTAAAAAAATGTATTAATTAATTTATTTATTAATTTTTATTTTTTGAGCATAATGAACTTTGATGGACTTAGGCGAGCCTAGAATATTGGCCGAAAAATTCCAAATTTCACACAGATTTTTTTTTAAGCATAATGAATCATATTTTTGCTATTATCAATCAAAGTTCTAAAAAAGCGGGTTTTCGGCCCACGCTAATACATACATATGTGGAAGCATGAAAGAATATGTATGTGTGTATATAGATTCACGAAGGTAAGCGAAAGTGAGAATTTTCAAAGCACGCAGCTGTCTCGCAGATTAATAAATCATCGCTAAACTGTCATTGATGACAATCAGCGCCAAAAATCATACACACGCGCTTGTATGTGTGTGCGCTTGACCTCACCGGCCTGATCAAAGCAAAACCGTTGCACACCCTGTCCTGTCCTGCCCTCCACTTTAATACTCTGCATAATAAGGCATAATAATAACCACAAATACAACAAAAAAAATTGCATCGGCAACAACAATTGCAGCTGACCGCTTCATCAGGCATAAGCTCCTACATAATTCAGCATTTGTTGCCCGTTGCGGTAAGCTGATATTGTTACTGCTATGACAACTGTGGCTACTTACCATTTTGCGGTCGCGTATAATTGGCAAAGAGCGCCGAGCAATTCTCAAAGCTGCGTATGGCGACCTGATAGGGCGGGTAAATGATGCTGGGCGCGGTGGTTAAAACACTGCTGCCGTTCACTGCGCTCGTACTCGCGCTAGCTATGCCACTTGCCGCCGATGTCGTTGTCGTTGTTGTTGTCGTCGTCGAATTGAGCAATTCGGTGGCATAGGCGGCAGCAGAGGACGAAATATAAGCAGTGGCATTGACTAGCGTTGACGCCGCACGCGTAACATTAGCGGACGCTGACGTTAGGAAGCCGGTCGTAGTGCTGGATGCGTTAAGCGGCGCTTGCAGCAATGTTTTGGCGGTGCCAAGCAGCGTGGAGCCGGCGCGTTGGTCCGTCGCATCTACAGCCGCGCCAATTAACGCATCTGTTGCACTAGCGTCGAGGTTCGAAAGCCTTTCTGTGGTTGTCGCGATGTTGATGCTGCTGCTGTTGCTGTTGCTAGTTGTTGTAGTGGTGGTAGGCGTTGTAGCCGCCCCATAGCCATGCTCGTCGTGACATTCTGGAAGTACATGTAGAGCACGCGCGTCACATTCGAGCGTATTGATGTGATGGTGGCGGTCAAATTGTTGGAAAAGGCCGCATCCGCATTGTTGTCGGCGATGTTGTTGTGGTCGCCGATGGCATTGCCCAATAATTGATGGCTTGCGCCGGCGCTGGCAAAAGTTGTCGCGCTCGTGCGGGCATCCAGTGTAAGCGGCATGGCCGGCGCTTCAGATTCGCGTTGCGTTGCAAGGAGCGAGGGTCGATGGTCGGTGATGGAAGGGAATCACAGCTGCAGCTCTATTTATTGTTGTTGCCGTAGCCACTTCTACTGTGTTTGCATTTGTTTGCGCACTGACATCCGTTTCCGCTGTTTCGGATATTGTCATTGTCAGCATTTATTCGCAGCAGTCATTTTCGACTGCCTCACGCACTTCCTCGCTCTGGATTGCTGGTGTTTTTGGCTCTGGTGTATGCTTTTTTGCTCTTATTTTCTCTTTTGGTGGGTTAAAACTTTCATGCATATGTGGGCTCGGTTTGCACGTGTATGCGGATGTGTGTGGGTGCAGCACGTGCGCGTAAGTCGTGCTGCTCGTCGCAATGGTTTTTATTAAAATATTTATTACTCAATGAATTCAATTCTTTGTGCATCCAACTGTCACACTACTCTTCTCGGCAAATTGCAAATGTTTTCTCGATATTTATTACTTTGCTTGCTTGTTTTTTGTTGGCTCCGTTAAAATCGCTTGTCCATATGGCGGGTGTCTGCAATTTAAAAAAGCAAATATGCGAATGTAAAATTAATTGAATTTCAGTTAACGAATTTTCTTTGTGAAAATATTTATTTGCGGGAGATCTTTTCGCCCGTAGAACAAAAAAGACAGCCGCTTACCTAGAAATTATATTAAAGCAATCGCTTTAGTAAAACAATGGATGTTACTGAAAACGAATGCTGTTAATCTGAGGAAATAGACTGTGGACACATCCTGAATTAGGAATAATAAAATTCGTTAAAAAACCGCGCAAGTTGGCAAACAGGAATTCTGGTGCGCCGAGAAGTATGCAACATCTGAGGCAGCTTATTCCACTTTTTGGTATTTCATTTGCCTTGTTGGAATATGTATGCAATTCTCAAACGCCCTATAATTTTTATTAATCGAATGGTACTGCTAGGCAACAACAGAAGTCATCCCTCAGCAGCGAATTCTATCACCGAAGAATCACTTTGCTGAAACAGTGGTGACGTCTGCCTGGGCAAACTGTATAACGTGGCTGTCGATTGCATCAGACCATCTACTGATATTCGTCGCGATGATAAATCTGCCGACTTTTCTTCCGCGGAACACCGAACATACATACATCATATATAACAAAGGTTTTCCGGATGTTACGGATAGCCCCTTCGCCGCCCTTCCCATACCAACCAACGTTCATGCAGGCGAACGTAAATTCCGGGTTATCACTGCTGCTACATACCGCTTCATCTCCGCTGGAAATTTCCCAGCTGAAGCAACTGTTCTTTAGCAAACGAGCGCGACCAACTTTGCCAGGTCGAACCAGAAAAATCCAGCATCACGGTTCTCAATTCGGAGATTCGGAAACTGGTAAACCAATACAAGCGAAAGGAGTGGGATCACCCGAAGACTTGCAATTACACCTCTGGCGTGAGCCTAGTAGCGTTGATCTGCCAAAAGCGTTTGACACCGTCTACCACTCCACGCTACTAGAGAACATTAAGGCTTCCACTCTCCCACAGAGTCAGCGTCAAACCTAAGAAGACTTAAACAGGAGATCCACAGGGTGGCAGACATTTCCCGATTATGTTTAATTACTATATTTCGAAGCTCTCTCAACCACCAGACGGAGTCTCCATCATCTCACATGCTGACGATTGCTCCATAATGGCGCCCGGAAATGGAATTGATGACTTGTGCTCGAAAGTAACCGGTTACCTCTCCGCACTGTCTCGGTTTTTCATTGCAAGGAGCCTAACCCTCTCTCCAACGAAATTCTCGGCAACCCTTTTTAGCAGCAGCTTCAATTCGCTAGCCGGCACCACCTGAGGCAAAGACAAAGAAACGTTGCTGGCAACATGCAGGGCAATTGGCCAGCCGGTTCTAAATCATGCAGGGCCCGTGTGCTCGCCGGGGACTAGCAGGACGCTGTGGACCACACTACGGACAGCCACGGACGTGGGCACCCGAACGGACATTTTCTTGCGGCAGAGCCCTCGACAAGGGACGTCAGAAGGCATATTTACCAACTGACGTACGAGGTTCATTGGACCCGACAGCGTACAGACAGCTTATAAACGGCATTCACAGAGAGTCGGTCTCAACCTACACCAACTCCCGACATGGAATGCCGTTTTTGAAGCACAAACCACATGATGTGGATGGGACAGAACTTTCTCAGCCACGGGGGACGCGCACATAAATTGCACCACTTCTTCGGCATTCGGAGAGTCACCCCATGACCCCACATTTATCTTGGCATATCCACGAAATTCCACTCAACTAACGCCCCTCTCCCTCGGTCCAACTAGGACACAAGCAGATCTAGGCAGGACTAGTGATTTGCCTCCTTTTGTGAGAATGGCTGGAGTTTTTTGGGACACCAGCAAAAGCAAAAAAAAAAATAGGTAGCTAGTTTTGATGGGTTTTTAAGATTCCGAAAATGTAATCAAAAAACTAGCTTTCTGTAAGATGTTTACTTAAGTCAATCGCCTTTCCAGTGCCAACCTTTGATATAAATTAGTAAGTATTTATATATAATAATGAGTAGTTTTTTAATAAAAGTGCACACTAAAGTAGTATCTAAGTCCTTGTGCTCTCACATACACACACACACATGTACATACATATATGTATTCATACTGCTCATGTCCTTATTCATTATAATTTTGATTTATTTTGCCTACCGCTTCACCGCATTTTCCCAGAGTCAATGCTTCAAAGAGCTCACCTTCAATCTAAACTGTGATTTCTTGGAAGCATTTCTAAGGAATTCTGCTGATTTTCCTTCAACAAGTGCGACAGCTCGGCAATTATTACAAAGTCAACAGTACTTTATGTAGCAGCAACACATTTGTATACGTATGTACAGTGCCGGAACAAATTATTGGCACAGAAAAATTTTCACAATATATGCAACAATCTTCGTTCTAATATTTTTCCGCTAATTTCGTATAAAAATATGGCTCATTCAACAACAAAAAACATAATAATATATTTCCTAAACTTTGTGCAAAACTCGCGAAAATTCAGCCAATTTTCAACAAAATTTTCAACTTTTTAATCAGATTTTTCAGAATTTTTTTGAGTATGCAGTTTTGCAGCCCATTAAATTCTAGTAAAAAAATGCAAGCTCGGAGTTAGTCAAAAATGGCGTTGATTTTTGAGAATTTTTTTTGTTGAAGGTGTTTTGCATTTTTTCCATATAAAGTATTTTCGAAAAAAAATTTTTGTAAATTTTTGTGTGAAAAAAAAAATTCCAAAAATCAACGGTAATTCCTAGCTACTTAAAACTTGTACTTTATTATAATAAAATTTATTGGGCTACAAATCTGCATACTCTAAAAAAGCTGATTAAAAAATTGAAAAGTTTCATGAAAATTTGCTGAGTTTTCGCGAGTTTTGCACAAAGTTTAGGAATTATAATTTTATGTTTTTTGTTGTAGAATGAACCATATTTTTATACGAAATTAGCGGAAAAATATTAGAATGAAAATTGTTGCATATACTGTGAAAATTTGCTGTGCCAATACTTTGTTCCGGCAGTGTATGTACATTAGGGTGGTTCAAATCAACAATTGGGTTTTGGTTTTGGAAGTCTTCTGAAGAGAACCAGAGTTTTCCGATCGAAAGGAATATGGATTTTCAAGAATTATATACAATTTCTTTGAAACGTTTTTTCCCATATAAAATACATGGACAACTTTGAGCGCCTGTAAATATTTTATTTGATTTCAAAATAAAAAATAGGGGTCAATTTTTTTGGTATAGAACAATCCTAGGGGGTGAGAGCATTAAAATTCCGAATTGTACTTTTTTTTTGGACAACCCTAATGTTTGTACATCATCCGCGTAGCATGCAGCATGTACGCATTCTAAATATGATTATGTACGCCAGGAAAACTCGCACGCTTGAACGCTTTTCAATGCATCGCTTCTAAATATGTATGATGAAAAGTGCGCCAAGAATGCTTGCATGGCATGTATGCATGGCATTCATGGAGTATGATGGTATGTATGTAAGCTCGCTGCTGTGCGACTTCAATGCAGCAAAGCGATTGCTGGTTGCTGGGTGCAATAAACAACTTTTCAATGAACATTTGTTATTCAATATATTATTTATTTGTTTGCTTGTTGTGAGCATTAATCATTAATCCCCATCAATGTGCACAGCTACAACAACAACAACTACAATAGCAATGATTGAATGAAATAAAAATCGGCGCTGATTCTACTTGCCAAGCTGAACTCGACGGAAGCACTTGAAGGCAGAGAGGATCTATTATAAAAAATCAATTTGTAGCCACACAAATGCAAAAAAAAAAAACAAAAACAAAAACCGACCGCATAAAGATGTGTTAGTGTATTGACTGGCACGCTCAAGGGAACACTGCAGCCGGCAAATAAAAGCGAATTTGCGGTAAAGGTTTCAATTTCAATAAGCTGCACGTCTATTTTTCATATTGGCCACAGTGCAACAGAATTAAAAGCAACATCAAAATAGGAAGCAGAAAAAGGAAACAAAGAATGCAACAACAACAAATACAACAAGGACAACGACAACAAGTTAGAATGGATAGCCGCTGACTAGCCAACATTTCTCGGTTAAACTCGAGCCACTTGGCAAGCCTTGACATTGAATGGGAAACAGAGAGACGAACAATCGCAAACTCGCACATCCACACACACACACACAGATGAGGGGAGGGAGACAGACAGACGACTGGCAGCTGCTGCGTGCCACAATGCAAGGTGAAAGCTGTGGCAGCTGCCCTTCAGTGGCCACAACATAAGCATCACTCGTAGCAGCCATCAGCAACAACAAAAACTCAATAATGCCGTTGTCAGAAGACATTATTAACCGCTATTGAGAGGAGCACTCCTCATTCGATGCGCAAGCAGCTGTGCTACATACAAACAGACATACTCGCGTAAATGTGTTGCACGCATTGGCATGTGGCTGCGCTCTAATGCCAAGGTATATGCAAGGGAAACAGTGCGAAGGGGAAGCGTAGCAAAGGAAGGGAGGCAACAGCAGCTGAAGAGCTGAGTGTGAAGCGAACAAAGGAAGAAATGTTGCTAATGTGCTATTGAGTGGCACTCTGGTTGCATGAATGTATGTATGACAACAGCTTGCAACAAGCAGTGGCATGCACGAGTGCACGTGATAATAATGAGCTGTGTGGCGCGAAGGCAGGAGAGGAAAGGTGCTACAAGTGAGCCAAGTAACAAAGGAAAAATTTGCGAAAATTGAACAACAACAAAAATGCTGGCATGTTGCCCGTGTTGCAAGTAAGCGCAAATTAATTGTGTAGCTGTTGCTGGTGTAGAGAAAAAATAAACAATAACAATAAATTAAAATATATTAAGCGAAGAAAGGGCGCAATTAGACGGCTACTGCGCGCTGATTAAAGCTCAGCTAACAACAGCAGACACAACTGACGAAAAGCGGAAAATGCTAGGCGCTTGCACTCAGAGAGACACGCGTTTTCTCTTTCCTTTGTTTGCATTCGTTTTCGTGAAAAAAAACAAGAGTTTAAAGTATTTTTGTCCAACAAGCTTTCTGTGACCTTCACGTCTTCTTCTTCCTCTTTGCTTAACAGCTAGCAGCGTATCTACTTTCTGCAGTTTTTTTTATTAATTTTTCCGCCAATCACTACAAAGAAACTTGCAGAATTTGTGCTAAGTGCAGAAATGAAAAAAGTTTTGATTTTGAGTGAAATAGGAGCAAATGTTTTTGCAAAATAAAGTTTTTAAAGTAAAAAGTAAATAGGTAAGAATCGGAAATTTATTGCAATTTGCATGGAAAGAAAATTATTACAGTAGTAGAAGCGCCTTTTGCAGTAAAATATTCTCAAACCGCAGCTAAGAGCGTTGGCTAATGCGTTATGGTCACTGCCTCGCTTCTGTTTTACAAACCTGCAGACTCTCTGCCTAACTTTCTAATTTAGAACTTCTTTTTCATTTGTCATCGAGTTAAGCGACTTTCGAATTCACTTGGTTGCTTAGTGAGCAAAGAGTGCGCCTAAAAATATGCAGCACTGAATACGTAAGCAAAGTTTGCATCTTTGTACTTCTCAAACAGCTGTTGTAATAATTTATTCAAAGCTTCAGAGTAGAACTCCATGCCTTTTAGGCGTTATGGCTTTCAGCGCTCACACAGCAATATAAAACGTATAGCTGAATAAAGTGCTGAGAACCTGAAAAGCGGCAGACGCCACAAAAATATTTTATGGAGTTGTACTCCAGGCTGTTGCTGGTAGGCTTTCATTATGCTTAATGAACATAATCTTCTCTCTATAGCAGCGTCCACAAGGCCTTTATATGAACTTCTCGTGTCCGAGGGGCGGCCAGTTTTAGAACAATTGGCTTGTCTTTCTTAGACTTTAGTGCGGACATATGTAGTTCCAAAGGCGAAGGAGTTTGTCCTAACCAAATGAGGTAATGGCGGTCAAATTAGGGACACTTTTACTATTTTTATACAAAATTTTTCTATTGCATGCTCTCAAAGCATAGTTTTGGAAATATTTGCGGGTATAGTCATCAAAGCAAAGGGTCTGCTTGAGACTTTATGTTTTGATTTTCTTATCTATTAAATGACTTTTTCACTTTGTGTGTCTCAAACCCAACGTAGGATGAATTGAATTCCTAAATGTAAAAAAAAACAAGGCATCAGTATCTTTAATCTCTAAACCACACTACAAGAAAAGAGCTAACTTGCGCAACCTAATTGAAAACAAACATCTAACTGTGGTTGTACACATCTGGCTTTACCAACCACTGAGATTAAGAAATAAAAAAAATACTTATCCCTTGTATTTGTACAATTAGGAATTCACCTGTACAATTCACTTCAGGGTATCATTTTTTTACTTGGCTGCCGTAAGCACAGACTTAAGTAAAATAATTGTCAAACAAAATTCAATCCACAGCCGCTGAGGTTGCGTATACGCCCACCAGCGCTTGCTGCAGACAGCAATGCAATAGGCGGCTATCTTCACCAATTTGTTGGCGTGATCCTTACAGATAATTGAGAAATTTAAGCCTCTCGCATGAAGGAAATTCATAGCCGTTAGCCTCAATGTGACAGAGATTCTTTGGAATTTGGATTGCTTCATCAAATCAAAATGCAACGCCCACAATAAATAACGCGAACTGGAGCGCATTTCAGGCCAAGCGAAAAAGCTCATGTAAAACGAATTTGTAAAAAGGTAAATGTTCCGAGAAAAGAAATTCGGTAGCACCAAGGCAACGTGGCAAGTATTATGTGGCATACATTTCCGTTTAATNGCATATGTAGTTCCAAAGGCAAAGGAGTTTGTCTTAACTAAATTAAGTAATGGCGGTCAAATTAAGGACACTTTTACTATTTTTATACTAAATTTTTCAGTTACATTCTCTCAAAACATAGTTTTGGAAATATTTGCGGGTATAGTCTAGAAAATTACATTTTCACTTTGTGTGCCTCAACGTACCCAACGTAGGATGAAACGAATTCCTAAATGTAAAAAAAAACAAAGCATCAGTATCTTTAATCTCTAAACCAATTAGGAATTTACCTGTACAATTCACTTCAGGGTAGCATTTTTTTACTTGGCCGCAAGCACAGACTTAAGTAAAATAATTGTCAAACAAAATTCAATCCACAGCCGCTGAGGTTGCGTATACGCCCAGCAGCGCTTGCCGCAGACAGCAATGTAATAGGCGGCTATCTTCACCAATTTGTTGGCGTGATGCTTACAGATAATTGAGAAATTTAAGCCTCCCGCATGAAGGAAATTCATAGCCGTTAGCCTCAATGTGACAGGATTCTTTGGAATTTGGATTGCTTCATCAAATCAAAATGCAACGCCCACAATAAATAACGCGAACTGGAGCGCATTTGAGGCCAAGCGAAAAAGCTCATGTAAAACGAATTTGTAAAAAGGTAAATGTTCCGAGAAAAGAAATTCGGCAGCACCAAGGCAACGTGGCAAGTATTATGTGGCATACATTTCCGTTTAATTTTTTTTTTTCTTGCTCTCTCGCAAGCTCATATAAGCCAGCTTATCCCGAGGCTTAGACACGCCATTTGCGCACTTACTCAGCCACATTTGTATTTTGACAGCGAGCACACTAGCAAAACGCTCTTTCATTGTTTATTTGTGCATACATATGTATATAACTATGTATGTAGCGCATATTCGCTGGGGATTATCCCCGTTTTTTGCTCTACTTGCCAGCAGTTTTTGTTTTTGAAATTTTGTATCTACTACATATACGCACATTTTTAGGTTTTTGTGCAACTCTCAGCGTGTACGCTCTATTTATGCAAGGTCATGCAGCGTGTGGCATGTGGCAGGGTCACTCAGCGTGATNGTAGCGCATTGTCGCTGGGGATTATCCCCGTTTTTTGCTCTACTTGCCAGCAGTTTTTGTTTTTGAAATTTTGTATCTACTACATATACGCACATTTTTAGGTTTTTGTGCAACTCTCAGCGTGTACGCTCTATTTATGCAAGGTCATGCAGCGTGTGGCATGTGGCAGGGTCACTCAGCGTGATAAGCGGCATAATAGGGGGCAGTTTGTTACAGTTTCTTATATTATTGCGTTTGTCGCTATTGTTGCCATAGCTATTTTGTTCTCCAAATCCACTTTTAGTTGGTTTAGTAGTTAAAGTTCAGTTAGCAGCTAACTCGCTAATAGCACTAGCAGCAGCCAATATGGTTGCATGTTGCTGCGACTGTTGGCGGTCGATAACAGCTTAACGTAAGCTCATGTAGTTGCAGATAAATTGACTTAAATGCTCTTACATAAATACTAAGAAAAATATTTGTATGAAATATTTATTTATTTTCGCCGCTGCAACGTCTGCTGCAGGCATTCGGTGGCGTGCTGTGCTTTGCAGTACACAATGAGTACACACCCTGCTCGCCGCGTTCGGCTGTAAAGTCTTTGAACTTTTGGTCTCAAATTTCTTAAGTGTTCTCAGTGTCGGCTTAGTTGTTGGCGTTGCCATTGCAGTCGTTATCCTATTGTGTGCGCTTAATTTAATTTTCAGTTAAATTTAGTTAGTTTGCTACGCGCCGCTGTGGCACAACTCCATTACTTAACATATTACCAACCGCTATTGCGGTGAGCATTAAACTTCAACTTGTCAGAGAGAGAATTTTTAACCGCAGGTCCCTTATGCCTTGATTTGATAGTGCGCTATGTAGCTTTGTACCTTAAAATTAAAGAATACGCTAGGTAATTATGTACTTAAAAAAGGAAATCTTTGGGTTAGGCCGCTTATTCTTTCACGGTCTCATATGACGTATAGAGTATGACGAGATGGATCGCCCTCTATTTTCCAAACCACTTCCTCTATAGTTCGCATAATCTCGCTCGACAAAAATTGCTCTTCTCTCGAGAACCTGTAACCAGCTTTCAATTGCGGACGTGCCAAACCAAATTTTTCGGTATACACCTTTGGACTATGACAACCATCAGTTACAACCTCTGCATACTTGTAAATCACGTACGGCTGCGTGGGATCGACTTAAAAGCGCTCGGACCTCTTGTCGCTTTGAAAATAAAGAGGTTAAACATGATTTGGAAAACCACGAAATTACATTTCACACACAACCGGTCGGGAATGTTGCATTGGATATATTTAGGCGCTCGACGCTATAAGTTGGCTCAACACCTTGTACTGGTAGAATTTTGCGATTTCATAGTGCATATTTCACTATTCAATTCAGAGAACATTGCGGGCTTGGATCAAACGCCAACGGTATAAATGTCTTGCTTCCTTTATTTTCAGAGCTTTCTTTTCCTAAAAAATTGTGTTTCTTGTTAGCTTAAAGAGAATAACGACACACTTGTAGTTTAATGGCACAGCTTAGAGCATCAGATGTAGCATTTAAACATTGCTGCCTATTCTAAATCTTACAAGAAACCATGTCTTATAAAGGGCAAAGGTAGGCGTTCCGTTCCTTTATTTTTAAGAACTGCCTGATATTCCGCTAATTTACAGCGGATTGCCCTAATCGGCAAAAGTAAGGCATTAAGAAACCCACCTATAAGCATAGTTGTCGTTGCACGAACTCCTATTAGGCTCGGGGATACCAGGAGGTTAACTGGCTCGAAAGTCTGGAGTTCTGAGGGGCTTTGACTTCGTTCCCGAACAGACAGATTACTGCGCTTCCGATATGGCTCCCAGTAGCTCCTTCTCTATCTACATGGCCTCAAGACAGGACTGCGTGAGCGGTGTTACTGGAAGAAGGTAGTAGTGAAATTCTCCACGGATGCATTCAAACTTGGAGGCAGAGTTGGTGGAGGTTTCTTTTACCATCAAAACTATGTTAAGGCTTCCAGACTTCTGCAGTGTATTTCAGGCGGTAAAAGCTGTCATCAAGGAAGCGGTAGACTCACTGCTAAAGATTAGGACGTCAGTTANCCGTTCCTTTATTTTTATGAACTGCCTGATATTCCGCTAATTTACAGCGGATTGCCCTAATCGGCAAAAGTAAGGCATTAAGAAACCCACCTATAAGCACAGTTGTCGCTGCACGAACTCCTATTAGGCTTAGGGAAACCGGGTGGTTAACTGGCTCGAAAGGTGGACAGTCTGGAGTGCTGGTGGGCTTTGACTTCGTTCCCGAACATACAGATTACTGCGCTTCCGAAATGGCTCCCAGTAGCTCCATCTCTGTCTACATGCCCTCAAGACAGGACTGCGTGAGCGGTGTTACTGGAAGAAGGTAGTAGTGAAATTCTCCACGGATGCATTCAAACTTGGAGGCAGAGTTGGTGGAGGTTTCTTTTACCATCAAAACTATGTTAAGGCTTCCAGACTTCTGCAGTGTATTTCAGGCGGTAAAAGCTGTCATCAAGGAAGCGGTAGACTCACTGCTAAAGATTAGGACGTCAGTTAGGGAGGTTATCATATACTCTGATAGCCAAGAGGCTGTTAGGGTCCTGGTCTCTCTATCAACCGCGTCGGAGTACGTTTTAATATGCTAATTTTAGGACCGGGCCACAGTGACATTGGGGTAAACTGTGTGGCTGATGACCTGGCAAGGAAAGTCACCCTTGAAACGTTATCAGCGGATATGGAGTAGCTGGGGACATCTCTGTCCTCCTGCGGATCACTCATGGATGGTTGGGCCTCATCTAAGCTCAGCGAGCGCGAGGCTAAAACTAGGACATGCGCAATTACCAGATCGTTCTAGCCCGATGTGGACGGGGTCAGGCAAAAGAGCTCCTTAAGCTTGAAAAGCCTAAGCTCTCGCTGTTGGTGGCAGTTCTGATAGGCCATTGTGCGATTGGTATTCACGCGGTAAGACTAGGAATTTTAAGGGATTACTTTTGTATCAGCTGACAAAAGGAATCATCTCCGCACTTTCTATTACCACCGTCCAGCCTGCGCGACGCTAAGATGGAAACGTTTTGGCTCGCACTTCCTGACTAAACCTGGCATCGAAATCAGCCGAGTTCGTTATTTCGTAATCGGTGCATAAGCACTTGTAAATATTACTTCATACACCGTTTAAAAAGTCCACGTAAATGCATACTTTTAGGCATCTTATCGACTTTTTTAGAGCCAGTTTTTCAGGACACGGTCAAATCTCACTGTTATATAAACATAGTTTAAACGCTCAAGCTACCTGGTTTAAACTAAGTTTAGCCAATCAAATGCCGGCCTTAAACTTGAAAAACTGGCCCTGAACAGGTGGCTCTAAGAAATCACATGAACGTAGTTGAAATTGTGAAAGAAATACTAGTTTAGTAGACTGGCCAAGACTCAAGTGTCATCGCTTCAGAGTGAGAAGAAACGGTTCTTTGCGGAAATCGTTCCAGGCTCAATTTTACTAAGTTATTCTCTAATAAATAGAAAAAATATGGATAAGAACGGTATGTATATCAGCTTTGAATTATCCCCAGCCTGATAATGTACGAACTGCCAAAATTCACTATTTTTATGATTAAAATTAGCATGAACACAAATATGTAGCTAGAAGTCTCTTGAAGTTTCCGACTAAACAAATAAGCATTAAATGAAATTTACGCCATAAATTTGCATAAATAAATACCTAATAGAGATGCATTTGTTTGTTATTGTTTAGTTACAATTAGCTCACATGCCACATTAGATATGGCAAGCAACAAATCAATTAGCTACGACCATTTCACAGAATGCATGCCACAGACAATTACACGCAACATCAGCGTGTTGCAAATGCATGAATTTAAAAGCGAATGCATCTCTGCTGGTGTGTGCATGTTGGTATCTGCGGGGATGTGTGTGTGTGTGTGTTTGCGGCCTGTAACTGTCAACACTTGCGTCCCCGCCGAATACTTTTTCAGCTCGTCAAATGCGAATTATGATAATGCGAGACATTTATTGGCAAGAGTTAATTGTGGCAAACAGCTGGTGGCTGATAGCTACTGGCGCTGTGCGATGAGTTATCGACAGCTGTTGCAACAAGTAATGCAATGAGCGTTGGCGTTGCAACAGCCGCATATTTGCTATAAATAATTTCAATTTTATAGCAGTTCAGTGGCTGGTGGCCTGAATGTGCTATTTATTTTGCTGTAGGTCACAAGGCTATGCACACACACACACACACACACACAGGATATATTTTCGAAAATTCAATTACGAATAAATTAATTTTTGAACAACAAATAATGAAGCGAAATGGAATTAATAGACGCCGGTTAGCTTGACTGGTTGCTAATTGATGAATCAACTTTTAATTAAAAGCATAAATAAGCGCTTCCATGGAAATGCTTAGCACCACTAGCTATGTAAGTGCATCTGAATATATATTTAGCGATAACGAATGCCAGTAATATTCTGAGAAAAGGTTGCAGGCGCTTAAAATGTGTAGACGCTGGAGATTTTTGCATTTTGCGCTTCAAACTTCTGCAGCTGCTTTTCCACTTTGCGGCTGCTTATAAATTCATTTATTCCATTAGGTCGAAAAATATTTAACAATTTTTCATTTCAATGCATTCACTGACTTTAATTCACACATGAATGGGTGAGTTGCTTTCTTGCTTTGTATAGGCACACATGCAAACGCAAACTTAAATGTACACCCACACACGCACACTGGCTATTTTCATAAACCGACTTGTGGACTTTAAATCTAGTTTATTTATTCATTAAAAAAAATCACATCAGAAACCTTAGAAATTTACAATTTAAACTAAAAACTGTGTATGGAGTGGTGCAAAACTTTTGTGGCATGCAACTTAGCAAACTTGCTACACTTCTACTTCTATTTTCTGGACATTGCAACTCACCTCTCCGCACGAGGAAAAGCGCACAAAACAGTTGTGATGAAGGGACGTTGAGTGAGGGTGGAAAATCCGATAAATAGTTTGCTTAACAAGCATATGCAGAACAAAAGAAGCGTTAGAAGAGCGTACAGCTGCGAAAGACAAGCGGAAATTAGCGTAAGGAAATGAGTAGCCAATCGTTGATGAAACGAGCCGGTGTTAAGTTCGCATGCCCTACGGCGGCTGGCTGACTGACTGACACAGCAGTGAGAAAGAAGCTAACAAATTTTTGCTTTAAAAGACAAACATGCAGATAAAACTTTGGCCGGAAGCGAAGAAGGTAGAAAAACAAGATTATAACTGCTACAGCAAAAAACACATATAAGTCTTGTTAAGTCCGCCAGCGAGCAAATAATGTTAATACTCTGCTGTTGCAGAAATACAAATTTATAACTTCTACGTGCAAGCAATGTGAAAATAAAGCATACATTTTAGCTTGTCACACAAGCTTCATACGAGCGCCTAAAAGTAGGCAATGCTTTTAGTGCACTTGTGATTTCGTTAAATTTTCTTTAGTTAGTTGGCGATAGAAATTTGAACCAATAAGGGCCAGTTTTTCAGTGCCAGTTTAAACTTAGATTAAGTAACTGAGTTTAAATTGAACAGCTGGCTGACATTTCATTGGTCAGATATAAATCTGGGTGGTTCCGGTTACGTAGACGTGGTAATATTGGTATGGAATATTTTTTGGTACTTCTACTGACTTGTCCAAAAGCGGCTGTTTGTTGGTGGTCTTTTAGAAATAAAGAAAACCATTCTTCTTCTGCTAATTTAACTGTAAAATGTAAAATGTAATTGTATTGTTTCTAATTCTGGTTTAACAGAGTCTTAAATATGGACTCGTCAAACCTCTAATACTATAATATTTACAAAAACATGCAACATCAAGACAAAGAATAACGAAATGGTGTTGTAAAGGCAGTGAAGGAACCTCTCCATATCTTGTTTCATAACAGGCGCTACTCTCTACACGACTTCTAGCTCATTACATATATGTCTTTCTACATTCCTCAGCAAGGATGCGAAATAAGCGTTGGTCAGCATCGCCATTCACTGGGAAAAGGCCAAGGCTGCTGCTTTGTTTACACTGAAAAGTAGGCTATTTTGTTGGCCACAGCGCCATACTAAAGAGTCCAGACACCATTGTGTGTGAATTTCCATCACTTAAAATGAATAGTGGGCAACAAAAAGCCAGGCGTGCATTGGAAAACAGAAAGAGTACGAGAGAATAGTTGTACAGCAAACGAGATAGTACCATTGTTACACCAATTAATTTGAAATATTGCAACTAATATTACGGAGAGCGCGAACTACCACTGGCTTGATTCAAGCAATAAGATACAACCAACTAATGCCTCAAACTACTAGAAAGTGGCTTTGGTTGGCGTTGGGAAAAATCCTAACAATGAAGGCTTTGTAAAAGACAAAGCGCACAATTTGTTGCCATTGAATGAATATCTTTTGTAAACGTGACCAATAAAGGCAAATAATTGTTAGACATGAATTGCATTGCATGGACAAAGAATGCGCATTGTTAGCGACTTAGCGCTCTTTCGGGCCCATTGGTGGAGCACTTGAGCGTGAGTGGTGGAAATGTACCAACCGCAGCCCTCAAATGATGTGTGTATTAAAAGGCATCCGATTTTTAACTTCAAACAACTTCAAATTTCAGTAATTTCAGCGCTGGACACGCGCGCTATAAGCCAGAAAAGGACTGCACTCAAATATTTGCGTAACGTCTCAACTTGTCGCTTGTTCACTAACACATTTTCCAATTCAGTCTTCACTGCATACGTACGCAAATTTGTATTTTAATTCGATCGCTAAGTGCTCGCATGCCGCTCTTCTTCGCCATTTGGTTTAGTCCAACGCATGCAAAATTTCATCAATGTGTGCAAAAAGCGGCAACCACTCGTCGCGTACTTCTAATCGTCTATTGAGTGCCTTTTCTTAGCGTACGCTCGCTCTTTATCATTTCGCGTTGCGCCTTCAGATTCATCTTTCATTTTTTTTGTTGTTTGCACATACGTGCCTCATTGGTTATTTTTACCAATGCCGATTTTTATTCACTGCGCTTCACGTTGGTCTGCGCTTTCTTACCCCAGCTACTGTTGCGCCGCACAACCGCTTTGTTCGTTTTTTTTCAGTTTTTTCTAAGGCATCTGGTTGCTTTTGTGTCTCGATCTTTGTGGCATGCAACATGCCTTTATTAAGCGTATTCCTTTTCAATTTCGCTACACATAAACAATGTCAAAAGCTTTCAGCCCCTCAACCCCCCCAACTTCCTACTCCGCTCGCTTGCGCTTCTAAGCCGCATGCATACAAGGTCACCTAATAGGCTGCATCATTGCCCTTTTGTATTTGTTTACTCGTTTGCCTGCTGCTGTCACTGACGGTACGTGCACTCATAGAAAGTTACTGGCCTGATTTAACTGGTCGACTTGCTACGCGGAGCCAACGATGCCCGGCAAACTTCCGCAGTTTTTCACCTTCAATGCCCGTTGCCTTTCCTTCCACTGAGCTTTGCATTTTGACATGGCGCGAGGCAGCTACCAAATAGCTAGTAGATTCTGCATAGCCTACCGTCTGTATATGAGCAATTTACTTTATGTGCTCAACACCGTTCACTATCAGAACCGCTCGTTGCCAACATTTTGAGCGCCCACCTCCAAGCGAAATAATTAAAAAAAATTTTGCTGCAACGTTTTTCGCTGCTTTGCCAACACTTAACTTTGGATCTGCCCGTGATTGTTGAAATGTGCAAATTGTTTGATGAACAGTAGCTATTGCGCGGAAGAAGCAGCATACGGATTTTAGAAATATCTCGGCGTTCCCACGACAATCGGTTCTACGTAACCGGAACGACCCAAAACTCTTTGGGGAATTTGTATGCTGCTACAACAACAACAACAACAGCACCTATCGGGGAAATTTTTGTATGGAGTTGTTCCTTTTCATGTAAATAATATGTATATATTTCCATGATTCAATAAGAAATACATTTTTTAATCATGATACATTCCAAATATGAACTATATCAGAAAATAAGTGTACGGGGTTTTCAAATATCTCGCAACCTGCACCAGCTGGCGGATTAATTCCCCTTTCATACTGCATTGTCATCGGGGCTCTGAGCTAAGTCTGAATTTACAAATCCCCAACTCATCGGGTATTTGGTTAAAAATTTACTTCAAGATTTGAAAACATGCAGGTGAAACTTAATAAAAGCTTGTTAAATTCAATAGCTATTTAAAAAGTCTTCTCCGTCATAACAACTAAATAAAAATAAGCAAAAACAAAAATGTGAATAATATAAAAAAAGGTATTAATATATAATATATAATATAATAATAAATGCAGCTTAGCTGTGGGCGTGAACATACAAATCTGCACTTCCGGCTGCAACAAAGAACAAAGGGAATAACAAAATAGCAAAAAGTAAAAAAAATGAAAACATAAAAGCTGCAACATACTTTTTATTTTAAGTAACGATAACACTAATTACAAAAGCTACAACGAAAAATGCTAATTACAACAACAATAAAAGACTACTGCTAATTACATACAGTCGCCTTAGCTAAACAATCTCGCTAACAAATAACTAACCAGCCAGGTGTGGCAACAATAGCTTTGTGCCACAATAGTATAGGGACCATTGTTGAGCTATGTGCAAGAGGGCACAAGTGCAGTGCCACTAAAGCAAACATTGAGAGCGTGAGTTTTCATTCATGGCGGCATTCATACGTTTGAACTAAATATAAAATTTAAATTAAACCCCAACAGAGCTGTGGCAAAGTTGCATTAGCAGTGTGGTGACACAAGGCAGGCGGGATGGAGTGCGCCGAAGAAAAACTAAAATATTATGCCAACATGCAAGCTGAAGCGGCTATACTGATGATGATAAAATTAGTATAAAAATGGGGAGGGGCGGGGGAGGAGTGCATAAAAACATGCATACATATGTACATATGATTGTGGCAGCGAGAAAATATCATAGTCAAACGTACAACAAGAGTGTAAGTTCTTATGCCTTGTAGCACATCTAATTCAATAATCCAACTACATTTCCACTTCAAAGCACCCACAGTCATACATACACGCAGACATTTGAATATACATAATATGTACATTTGCGATGAAAGTGAAAAGTTTAGCGATTCAACGAGCGGGTGGTTTAGCCGACTTGTTGCCGCTACCAACTTTCCAACAAGTCGCACG
The DNA here is from genome assembly GCF_001687245.7 of Rhagoletis zephyria. NCBI lineage: Eukaryota > Metazoa > Arthropoda > Insecta > Diptera > Tephritidae > Rhagoletis > Rhagoletis zephyria. Next base: position 131,402 of record NW_016158164.1, read on the forward strand.
ACATATACTCGTGGAAGCTGAATACGACTCAGGCATAGATACCATGTTGTTGTTGTAGTTGTAGCAGCATACAAATTCCCCAAAGACTTTTTGGGGAGTGTTGCTGGAGTGACAGTCCTTGGCCAGATATAAATCTGGGTCGTTCCGGTTACGTAGACCCGACTGTCGTGGGAACGCATAGATACCATAAAAGTATACGGTTCCATGAACAATCTGTTGTTTCGTTTATTTACCCAAAATAGTCGGATCTTCGCTGGCGAAAGGAAGAAGAGCTATCATGCCTAAATGATCCATTTTCGAGTTTAAATATTTTCCTCCCTCTTCTTACCAACTCAATAAAAAAAAAAAAAACGAAAATCCCTACGTTAATAATTGTTGCAATATTTAGTACAAAAACGATTCGGGCCCAGCATGTGAGCATATCGCGTTTGCTCAAACAGCAATTTGTGCCAAAGCCAGCAACGACCACCCACTGAGGTGCTATTTGCTGAACTTGAACTTGACTACTATGGCTAGAGTGGATTCGAGCGGCACGTGCCCGCAGCCCGTGATAAGTAGGTATATAAATAAAAGCTAAGGTTGTACAAAAAATTTTGTAGCAGATAAGAATTCATTCATATACGTACATACATACATACCGTTTATTCTTCATTTGTACTATGTAAAGATTTCCTTCCACAAGTTCAATGGTGATAAGGATGCACGTGATACGACAATCACCTTGCCACTGACACACAATCGTAAGACGACACTGGCGGCAGCGTCATAATCTTTTCAGCACTATATCGCCTTGCATAAGTCTATCAATGTCCTGAACAGACAACTCAGCAACAAGGAATCACATTTTTTCCATGTAAGAAACGTGAGAGAAACCAAACAGGAATATAATGAAGTATATGTAATCGCCTGGGGAAAATGGAAAAACTTATGGGTTATAGACGTTGCAAATTCCAAAATCAGTGCAATGCTAAAGCTGTGGCACTGCCGAATATGCGAGAAATGATGAGACTTAGATAGCTCGAGATGGCGGCATTTCCAGCCGCGCATACCAACTGGGAAGTTGAAATAATTGTTAATTTAGTTAAAAGTATACACCACAGGATTTGAAGATGCCTATAGAGATGTTAAATCAAGTTGCTAGCTAGCTGCCACACACACAGACAACGCTTTCTTCAACTCAGAACCACTGACAAACCATTTGCTCTGAATTCCGGATCGAATGTTATTTGGGAATACTTCAAAATCCATTGTCCTTCACTGCTGCGTTCCAATTAGCGGTCGCAGTTTCCAAAATCATGTCTAAGCGAATCTTACGTCCCGCAGCTCCATATTACTTTTTTTTTTTAAATAGCCACATGCCGAATATGAGCACCGAGTCGAAGAATTCTTCCCGCAACCATACTTTTTAGAGCTAAAGCAATTAAATTAATTAAATTAAAATGCCGCAACAACTTCCAAACATGACAATTTTTTTACGAAATAACGATATTCGAACTGTCACATTGAGAGTTGCCAGTGGTAGGTTCTTGTTCGAAAAATGTTTTATCGCTGCAGTGGAGTTTGTTAACTCCTTTCTGTTTTCTAACATTATTTAGTTAAATAATATTTAAAAACAACTTTTGAGAAATATTTTTTTCTTACAGTGATAAAATATTGAGTTTGACATCGTGTTTTACAGTTCTCAACTTTACATTTCAGTTTCCATTTCATAACACTGTGGCAGCTCTAACTTCGAAAGTTCGAACATTGTCCAAATAGTTAGAAGGACGCGCGCGCTTTCTCAAATTGTTAATTTTATTAAATTATGCATTATTTAGTGATTGAAAAAATATAAAAATGTGTTTAAAGTGAAGTTCTAATAAAAAGGTATTACGTAAAAGTGAAGAAGTGTAATTTTAAGTTCGCGTATAAACGTAAACCAGCTCGGGTTCAAATGATGCGCTTCCGGCAAAGGCTTCTCTTCTGGCTTTTGGTAAGTGGAATTATGTACAAGCATACTTATTTTTAACTTGTTACTTGTAATACCTACTCTTGGTTGACCCCATTTTATCTAAAGACTTCTTTTCTTTTTGAAACTCAAATAGCTTGATTTATTAGAAATTTCGCATGAGTACTGAGTTGGACCAGTTCACAAGAGGGCTCAGCCATTAATGTATATATATGTGTGTACATATATCTTAGCGGATACATACATATGTACATATCTACCCAGAGTACTTCCTTCCGCTTTCCGTTTGTCGACGGAACTCCGCCGGCGGCAATGCAAAACAGCAAACGTTGATAAAAGAGGTTCGCTTATATGTACATATTAGGGATGCCAATCCCGGGATCACGGATCCTGGCCTTAGCAAATTTTCCTTTCATTGAATATAAACGCGAAAACATAAAACAAGGACCTTTACCCTTTTCGAAGCGTTGCAATTTGAATTTATCTAGCCTCCTATATCAAAATATGATTTTTCATTAAAAGTAAAGTTAGCAACTTTTCACTTTAAGCTAGCGATATATGAGTTTTACAATCAGTTTATCGTAAATTTTAAATAGTTTTATTAATGGTATGTTTAAATGCTATCAGATATTGAATTTTTACTCATATTCATAAAATTTATGACTCAATTTGAATCCTGCGATCCCGGGATTACCTAAAAAATATCCCGAAATGTATATACTCGGAGGTAGATTAATAGGTCTGTTAGCTATGCAATTCTCGTGATGTGATGTGTCCTTAACTGTCGGAGAATAACAACGCAAAATATTTTCACATAAATATCAAAATCGAATAAAAAATTTTATAAAAGCATATCTATGACCTTCATGAAATATAAGTTCGTATATGTAAATGGGTGTGCAATACATGTAATAGCATAAAACTTTTCACTTTTGTTCGAAAAAATGTAGACAGTTATGTAGTAATCTATGTGCAAACCTGCGTTTGCTGAATTGTGTTCGCTAAACAACTGATTTAGGTTAGTTTCCGTTTTCGTGCGCGCATATGAAAGCGTCCATTTAATTGCAGGTGAAAATTGTGAATAATTTTTTTAATATTTCTGAAAGTGAATGTTCCTTGTATAAAAATTAAAGCAGTGAATGTGTTTTGTCAAATAATACATAAAATATGACCGGGCGTTAATCTAAATAAAAGTGTTAATTTGACGTGGATATGATCCGGTGTTGGGCTTACACCGGTGCACTTTGTGCCGGCGCAGTAAGTGTTAAAAAAGTTAAATAATAGCAAGAAAATGTGAAAATGGGCTCTTAATAATTATAATGAAGTAAAGAGTATAATTTTCAACTGAATATCTAAGTCAATAGTCCGGCCAAATTAGACCAAAAATAGGAGTGAAGTTACAAAAATTCCCACCCAGCTGAAAAATGGTAGGATTGTTCAAAACGCCATCATAAATGAAATCTAGAAAGTCCTCATCGATCCGATACCTGGAAAAAAAGTTACTCGGGGTCAATGGTCACAAAAAAGGGGGTTTCGCGATTTTCAGCGAAACGGTCAGTATATCATAAAATTAGTTTAGACAAAAATTGTATATCAGATAATTATTTATAAAAAAATTTCTAAATACTTTTTTTTCCTAAGAGCCACCGTTTCCGAGATATAACGATTCAAAGGGTTGGAAGAGTTGTAATCGGCATAATATGTATAAGTACGACAAAGGTGGCGTGGAAACGTGTGCACATTATGACGATTACAACTCTTCCAATCAATAAAAAAGTGAATTTTAAATTTTTAGGTAGTTATATTAAGGCCACGATACGTACTACGTATCTCAAACTAGTTCAAGTCCGTAAGCGTATAAAGTTTTAAGTTTGAAATTAACTTTATGGGCGTGTTTGAATCGGTAACTCTATGGGGAAAGCTATGGGTAGTTCTATGGGGAAAGCTGTTGAACAATATTTTTACTATGGTGAGACAGTTTTCCCAATCTGCTGTTTGAAATGAAATCTTTTGAATTTGAAGGGAAACTAATATTTTAAGAAAGCATCTACCATCGTTGATTGCAATTTATCAATTTAAACTTTTATTTACCGAAAAATTACACACATTAACAATATTTGCGATTGTCAAAATTTTCTATGCATTTGTCAAAAATTTCACTAGCCTCATAAGCTACTAAAATTTGATTCACCTCATAGTGGTCAAAAATTTACTCGCCGCGAACTTTGTTACCGATTCACACACGCTCTATGTATGAAAAATAAAAATACTGGCGCAATAGTTGAATGAAAATTAAAAAATAAAAGTTTTTGGAAACGCTTTCACACTAACCAAGTGTTTAAAACTGCATATTAACTTTTTCGGTAGTTTTTTTTTTAAACTTCCGGTTGTAATTCTGCCATTAAAATATTACAAGCTTTTATGAAAACATTTTTCTTTCGTCCATTTTAAACCATTATAAGTAAAATAATTTAAATCAAAATTTAATCATAATTTTTTGGATTATTTCTTTCCCTTAAAAATCATAATTATAATATATAGATAATAATAATTATTATTCAGTTTTATTTTTTCACTCAACGGAAATAATTTTTGTTTGATTTTTTCCAATCCCAAATAATGATTATTTTATAATTTTTATATTTTTGCACAGAGGTAATAAATATTATAATTATCTTTGAGCAAAAAAAAATATAATAAAATGATCATTATTTTTTATAGAAGAAATAAAAATCAAGTAATAATAATATGGTTGTTCACGCCTGCCTGGTTATCAGGTTATCTGGTTAAAACTAATTTTTTTGTGGTGTACTTTATTGTTGTAAACTGAATCAAAAATATAACCAAATAACCTGATAACCAGGCAAGTGTGAAAAACCACAATTTCTTTTGAGTGAAAAAATAAATCTCAAATATTAATTACACAGGTTTACAAAAAAAAAAGCTTATGCATATTAAACCAAACCTACATATCCCTATGTTATTCGACACGCTGAATGCGAATCCGAAGTCCGTTAGTCTCAACCACGTCAGGTTCGTGGTCAGTTGAAGGTCAAGTAGGGAAAAATTCTTTGAGTAAACTGAAAATTCATATACATAAGATTTTACATTCGCTGAACCCGAATCCGAGGTCCGTTAACCTCCATAATGTCAGCTTCGAGGTCATTTGAAGGTCAAATAGGACATAAAATGTATTCAATAAAAATTAAAAAA